>NC_089534.1:10745676-11045676 GCF_963924715.1 Thunnus thynnus
TTGGTGGCGATGAGTTGCTTTACCTTGTTGAATGCACTGGCTTGTGCTGCATCCAAGGTCCATGCAGCGTCACATTTCAGCAGGTTGTTGGGGGGTCCTACCACTTTTGACAGGTTGGGCAGGTATCTCTCCAGGTATTGGACGATACCCAGGAACCTCTGCAGGCCTGGCACATCGCATGGTGGCTTAAGCTCTATAATGGTGCTTACGTTTGAGGGGTCAGGCCTGATGCTGTCTTCGTTGATGCGGTGCTCCAGGTAGATCAGCTGTTTTTGGCGCAGGCAGCACTTTATGTCATCGAGCTTCAATGTATTCTCCAGGATCCGCGGGACGCTTTGGAGTCTCTCCTCGTACTCCTTCTCATCCCTGCTGTGGATGAGGATATCATCCATGTAGACCTCAACTCCTTCCTGGCCTCGGAACAACACTAACATTTCCCTCTGAAAAATCTCTGGTGCATCGGAGATTCCAAATGGGAGCCCCTTGAAAAAATATCTCCCCGTGGGTGTGATGAGTGTGGTCAATTTGGCTGTTTTACTCTCTAGCGGAATTTGCCAAAAGCCACTTGCCATGTCGAGCAGGGATTCTGCCAGCTCCAACAGTATGTCATCTGCGGTAGCTAGAACGAACTTCTCCCTCTTCACAGCCATATTCAGTCATTTTAAGTCAATACAGAACCTCACCTCGGCTGTTTTCTTAGGGACTGAGACCATGAGGGTGTGCCACTCCATTGGCTCCTTGACCTCCTTGATGATGCCGCGCTTGACCATCCTTTCCAGCTCTGCTTTGACCTTGGGAGCAGGGGGGCAGACACTTTCCTCACAGTGTTAACACTGTACGGTACAGGATTGTCTCACAGGCATATTTTTACAGGCTTTATCTTTAAGAGCCCCAGATCTGTACCGAATGTGCGTTGAATTTAGTCCACCCATTTCACCAGCCCCACTGCCACCGCAACATTACAACCTAACAGGTTGCTGCTGTTAGCTGATTTGATCACATGGATGGCAAACTTGTATTGCTGGCCTCTGTACTTTGTTGAAGTAGTGAATAGTCCTAAACAGACATGCTGTTTTCTGCACCTATGGCAATCTTGAAGGTGACAGGAGTGTCGCTGATATTTAGTTTTATAGTCATTGGCGTATTGGAATCTGCAATGTAGATGTGGATTGTTTTGATTTCACCTAGAAAATGTCCGCCACCGTGACTGGCCTCCTGCTCCAATCTGGTTATCTCATTCATTCTTGCAGAACGGCACACGATGACGAAGTGCCCAGTGTGTATGCTTGGGGTGATCCTTACCACACCTAAAGCACTTTGTTTGTCTTCCACCTCCATCGCAGTGCCCCGCTTCTTTCCCCTTCCTCTGTGCTGCTGAGGAAGTGCTGCATGTGCATGTCTTTGAACCACTTCGCTGAGGTAACTAGCATTAGCCATGTAAGTGCTAGCCTGTTGGCTACATTATACCCTGCTCATTATCTCCACTGCTCTTTCCAATGTTAGGTCTGCTGTCAACTGCAGCTTTTCTGACAATTTCTTGTCTAGAATCCCAATGACTAGTTTATCCCGAATATTCTTTATTTTTGCCAAACTGAACTGGCAGGTCTCAGCTAGCTCGTAGAGTGTGCGAATATATTCCTCAGCTGATTCTCTTTGCTTTTGTGTTCTGAGGTAAAAACAAGCCCTTTTGTGAATAACCTTAACTTTCGGTAGTTATTTAACTTTCCCAACACTGTGTGATAACCATCATCAGCTAACGACATAAAAGTGTTGAAAATTTGTTTGGCTTCCTTGGCTAGCGTACACAGCAGCATGCTAACCTGTACATCCCCTGTCTCCATATGGTACCTCTGAAACCATTGCCACTACTCTGGCAACTGGTCCGAGTAAATTCCAAGTTTTTCAGGAGGGTTAAACTTTGCCTTGATCCATCTCCAAGTAGCGTTACATCTGACACCATGTTCAGGTTACTGCCTGATGAATCAACACGGACAACGTTATTCCATACTTGAGACGTTTTTATTAGGACAACTGATGAAACAGCTAGACAGCTTGACGGACCGGAACTCAACGGACCATATCCTGTTTGACACTATATAATACCCTCTATGATAGCCTAATCACTGCACATACACATAAATAGTCCCTGGACAGTCAACTCACATGACACTGAGCAACTGTAACATTTCAACACATGAGCTGGATTGTGTAAAGGTGTGTGTGTGTGTGTGTGGAGGGGTGGGATGGTGCAGAGTTTGCACTGGAGCGTCCATATCAGCTTCTGCTTGTACTTGTCGGTATGTTCTGTGGCTGGATACTATTTCAGTGTAGCCTGGCAAGGTGTCAACATGATCTCCAGAGATCTGAGAGCCTTAGTCACATCACTTAGGAGGCATTAAGCGCTCGAGGTGTGCAAGTGGGTAGAGGGAGGGGAGGCGGGGGGTTGGGACCTGTGTTTATGCGTGTGCACATGCTTGTGTCACTTTGAGAACAAAGCCTGACGCTCGCGAGATGAAAGCTGAAGGGAAAGACCAAACTAATCAAAGTTGACAAGGCAGCTGGCTGGATTTTAAACCCCTTCTAATGCAGAGTCACACGGCCGCGTCGCTTAATCACTCACCCTCGCTTGGGGCACACATACAGACGAGGGTGCAGTACGTTAGCACAAGGAAACAGAAGGAAAAAAATGTAGGGTAGAAAAAAAACTCACATGGCAGTGAGTCAAACAGGTGTACGGGGGAGAAAACTAGTCTGGCGGCATGTAGGGATTTTAAAGGAGCTTTCACTTTGGGGGAAAAGCAGAGACAAATTGGAACACAGATGCTGCTGTTACGGCAAACAGACTGGCTAATGCAATTACCCAGAATGCCTTGTGAGAGTGGCGTATCGCTATAAAGACACTTTATTTGTCAGTCACGAGCTTGTTATTATCCCTGGGCCTGTTATTACCCATACTCCTCTGGGATCAAAGGCTTGGAGCGAGGAAAAAAGGAAACAATCGTTTTTTCCTCCACTATTTAAAAAACGCCATCCAAACCGCTCTCTGGAGAGGCAGTCAGACTCTGACAACATGCCTCATTCCTCACGTTCATTTGAGAATGAGCTAATAGCAGCTCGCTGTGCTGTATTAGTCTCTGGTAAATAGTAGCACATAGATGAACAAGTCTTTGTTTATGTTTTTGCTTTTGTCTCTGTGTGAAATCACATGTGTGCATGTCTGTCTTTCTCTCTCCCGCTCCCTCCCACTCTCGCAAAAGAAAATGTATTATCTGGATTATTTATAGCACACTAGGAGGTTGCGATGGGAGAAAGAGACTGGGTGGTTTCATACAGTCGGTCAGGCGAGTCAACTGTGGCTCGGAAAAGTGGCAGAGTAGTGGTTCTACCTGGCAAGCGTCTAGGCACGTCACTGATGGCAGGCAGGCCCGTGCCTCGGCTGGAGGAGAGGGGGGTGGTGGAGTGGACTGAGGGGGATGCCATGGGACTCAGGTAGGACGGGTACGTCTGTTCATATGACCAGGGAGGAGAGGACTGGGACTGACGTGGGTCTGATGGGTAGAAATGAAGCAAGGGGAAGGGAGGAAGCAGAGAAAGAACCCAGAAAGAGAAAAAACAGACAGGAAAAGAGAAAAGAATAATTACCAGTGGCCCATCAGCTGAACAATGTTACTGTGGTTCTAATTTTCTCTAAAATACTACCAAATCGACAATAACATTCAAAACAAGTGCAGACATTATTAGTGTCTGTTTCTCTGTGCTTGTGTTTAGATGTAAGTATCAATTGGGCACGTTATGCAACATCCTCCATAATGACACATCTAATGTTTACCTTCGAAGAGAAGATCTTCCTGTTTGCCTTATAAAACATTGTGCTTGCAGCTGAGGCACAGAGAGCCTTGCTGGCACACACCCAGGGTGTAAACAGACCAGCAGACAACCATGAAAATAACTGCCGTGCACACTTTATCATTGTCTGTGTGCTGCAGCACAAGTGTAGAGCATGAAAGCTGATCGAGATTGCATTGTGTGCAAACTATTTTTATGGGTTATGATAAAATTTATGATCAAATGTTCAATGATTCCCAACCGGGGGGTGCTTGGAGCCCAGGATGTGTTTCTGCAGTTGCCAGGGGATATGTGGAAATATGTGGAGTATTGCAACAAATTTGAAAAAAATATAAACTACAATTCAAAAATCCAAATATTGGGTTAGTTGTAACACTTGAACACCTCGAGTTTTGATTGAATGTATGAAAAGTAGCAGCCTAAACAGTCAGCTAAAAGTAACAGGCAAATGGTTGAAGTAGAGAGCTAAAAGTTATGAATAAACAGTTAAAATGGTTTGCTTAAGTAATGGATAAATGAAAATAGTTGGCTAACAGATAAATGGTTGAATTAGATTCCTAAATGTAATGGATTAACAGTTGAAAAGGTTAGCTAAACATAATGAATGAATAGCAGAATTAATTAAACTAATGGATAATGGCCCAAAATTTACACCATTTATTCATTACAATTAGCTATTTAGCTAAAAGTAATAGATAAATGGTTAAAACAGCTAAAAGTAATTGACTATGGTTGAACTTCCAACTTCTGAAACCGGTGGTAGCATTACTGACAGTTCAGTTGTATTAAAACATTACTGTAACAATATCTATTTTTACATAATTACTGGCGTTAAATAATACCCAGTATTCGTCTGACAAAAACGTTGGGAATCTCTCTTATTAATAAAGCTGCACTTGGATATAAAGCTTAACCTCAAACTATTTGCACTTGAGCAGCAGTTTGCTATCCAGTGAATAATAATCTCCACTCAATGCTGCACTGCCACACTGTTTAACCAATCCCTCAAATGATCCTCTAAGTAACACTACAAAGCCATGCCAGAGAGTAACTAAGAGCTAAATGACAAGCTGTGACGAGTCTGCAGAGGTACGGGTGATCAGGTAGCAGCCATCCCCAACCGTGAGAGATGGTGTTACCTTATAGGATGTATATTGTGAGAGAGAGACAGAGTAGAGAAAGACAGACGATCTCAGAGGCAACGTAACATATTGCAATGGACGTTCTGCGGCATAACCGCTGTTCCCATCAGGATGTGCTTATGGCTCCAGTGAGGGTTTGATATTTCAGCTTAGATAAATGTTGCTCAGTTTATGACTCGGCCTGATCACTGATACCCTTTAGTTCAGAGATAGTAGTTGTGCGTATTGCAGATGTTCCTCCGACTTAAATGTTTTAATTAGTTACTGACGTGGATTTTCTTTTCTCCATTTTGTGCATATGATACAATCTTAAAACATGTAACAACAAGGCATTTGACACTGTTAAACCTGCTCATCCTTAGGTGCAAACATTACATGTAGGGCTGAAACCAATGTCATGATATTAATTATTATCTTATAGTTTTTTTTCTGATATTGATATAAATTCAAATGCATATTTTTTTAATTACATGTAAAATAATCAAACTGATGTTCAAAGCAATTCAGTTGTGTATTACGTCACACAAAACTCTTTACACATGTAAATAAATGTTTTAATTTTTGTTATTTTTTAATACAATTTTTCTTGAAATTTCTTCATATCATCATGATTCAATTTATAGTATGACACCTCTGAAGGATGAAATACATTTTGAAATATACATCTGCTGCAAAGGTTGTACAGTAAAAGCATTTTGTGTTGTGAATGTATTTCAACAAACTCAACACCTTATGCATTACTGACCCCTAACCATGTAATTAATCTAAGAGCAGTAAGCTAATAGAGATTCAGTGACACCTCAGGAGGTCGGATGCTTGTTGTTATGGTGCTTGAACCCTGCACCATCACCACCGTGGATAACAGCTGAGGTCAGGGAGCTCACCTGTTATCTGCGTCTGTCCCTGCGGATTGAAGGAATTGGCCGGTGTGTTGAGAGCGGGCCGTGGGGCTTGAGTGGGAACGGCCACCCTCACCCTCATCCTCTCCAGCTCACTGAGGCGGTCTGAGAAGAGGCCGGTCTTGGGAGGGTCCTCAAGCTTTTGACGATGCCCTGCAGACACACAAAAACAGTGTCTTTTAAAGAGCTGCAGCAGGCTGTAATAAAGGGATCCAAGCTGTAATAAAACACTTTTATGTGATATCAGTGTTTAGTGATGTTGCATGCAAACCATATTTCTATTAATGTAAGATGAAACATGCTGTCAACATCAATTTTGTAGATGATAAATGATCTTAATTTGTTTTCTCTTGGCTTACAGTTTGTTTGTTATCCTGTATAACGTACATTTTAATGACATTATACAGGATATAATGTCATGTCTGTGTGCCTTACTCGGTAAACATAGTTTGCGCACTTAAACAAAGAGGAGGTACGGAGGCTTTTAGGAATGGGATGCTGCATCCTGCTAATTAACAAAGGCTCTGGATTAGGTATTTTATCATCTTGCATGAGAGAAAAAGAGAGAGTTAAGACAAAGAGGTACTGAGAGTGAGAGGTTGCATGTATGTTTTTAGTTTTAACCTGAGGCTTCTTCCTCAGGTAAACACAAGCTCTCACGCCATCACCCCATTATCCCCACAGGAGTCAGTAATCTATGCCAAATATATTATGCCCGCTCTTTTGCTGAGTTCCTCTGCCGATAATTTTACACCCTTTATATCCCTGATTCTATTCTCATCACCCTTACAGGCCTGTAACTCTATACTCCAATATACAAATATGGTATACGCACATTGCAAATACAAAATGTGTGCCCATAAACACAAGAAACTGTGTCACTTGCCCATCCCTGTCCCGGCAGTCCTATCAACCCCCGAACCACATCAAAACCTGCCCGGAGCCCAGGTATGGACTATAGTTTAGCAAAGGTGGGGTAGAAAAAGAGGCCTGTGCACACACAGTCCTTTTTACCTCTGACACAACTCTGTGTCAGTTCGTCTGTCTGGTCTCGCACTAGTTCCCCTGTAAAGGCGGTAAAGTAAATATCAAACAGAGGAGAGTAGAAACTCCTGCTGTGCTTGGCAGAGCTCCAGCTGGCTCAGGCAGAAACAGCGAGCTACTTCAGAATCCTGCCCAACCTGCCTGCTGCCTGGGCTGGGAACAAAGGCCTGGCACTAAAGCTGTAGCACTGGGTGGGTGTTATGGAGGAAGAAGAGAGGGAGAGGAGAGGAGAGAAGAGGAGAGGAGAGGACAGGAGAGGAGATGAGAGGAGAGGAGAGGAGAGGAGAGGAGAGGAGAGGACAGGAGAAGAGATGAGAGGAGAAAAGAGGAGAGATGTTCAAAAGGAATTTGTCATTTGTATTACTGAATCACCACTACAAAGATCAAACACCACGAAAATTGCCTCACAGGGGGTCTTTGTGGACTAACAGTCCAACACATTCACTAATAACACCCCGGCTAGGGAGTTTTGTTGTACATCATCCCCACTGTTTCTCTCCCAGTGCAGATTTTTCTGTCATTTTCACTGTCAAATAAATACAAAATGACAAAGAAATAGTCTTTTAAAACTGCCTCGTTTTAACCGTAGCATTTTTCCACTACTGCCACTTTGATTTTTTTTTTTTTTTACCCTCAGAAATGCTATTACAAACCATCTGACTCCCAACAAATTAATTCATTCTGGAACAACTTAATTTTAATACCACATACTGCTTCTCCGTGATGACTTGAGAATGGCGGCAGTGAAAAAGCCGCCAGTGACAGTCAGACAGACCATGATTTTTATTAGAATGACGTAACCGGACTGGCATCATTGAGTTCAAAATAAACAGACAATCTCATCATCAGCTTCTTTACATAGCTGCTTTGGAACGCGAATTATATCGGCTACTTCAAAACCTCAGCGCACTGAAGACTTTTAACTTCATAACATAATTCATATCCATATTTCATTAATAATATTTCTCAATCGTTCCTGCAAATAATTTGTGCCTCTCGCTGGCATTCCTCATCTCTCTGTGCAAGCTGTGCCCAGTCAATCATAGCGTTTCCATTTTCAACAGACCAAATTTCTATTCTAAAAAAGCCTCGTGACACAGTGCGGGCTTTGTGCACAGCCCGTCTCCTAGTGATGGGAATAAATAGCAATGGGAGACTAGGGGAGACAGAGGGGGACAGGCACGAGGGGGAGGAGGCACATGAAGAGGAAGAGACCCTGATGACCAGTAAATTAAGAGCTCTGGATGGGTCTGCACCAGTCAGGAGACACAGGCTTTATGATGAGTGCTGAGCACAGAGTGCTGCGAATGGTGAAATAGTTAGAGAGGCTTCAGGATTTCGACATCTTTGAGGAAGACCCCAAAAGACAGACAAATATTTACATGAATATTTGAAGAGGCAGACAATTTTGATCTACATTACTCTAAGAACCCTACTCTATGAGAGACATGAGTTATTGCTGATAACTTAAATTTTACAGCACTATTGCTTATATTGTATTGTTTCTTCAATAACTCAGCTTCCACCTTGGATGTCCATGCTGTCATGGATGCGACCCACTTTAAAGGAAACCAATATATTTTTCTCCTATAAGAATGCAGCATGTCAACCACCACATTTAAGTCCAATTTACACTCCAAACAGCCAGACCTCAAGTCCATTAGTTTAGCGGCCCTGACAGTAAATACAGTTTTTCATGACTTAATTACACCTTTTAGACGACAACTGTTGCCAAACACAAGACGTCTCAGCTGTTTTATCGGAACCCTAGCAGGGCGGAGGAATGAGCCAGGGGTATTTAAAGGAGCGGGAAAGGCGGATGATTTCACTGCCGTAGGGAAAGTCCCTGAGATTCCCATCATCCCTGTGAAAACAGCGGAGATTTTTGATAGCGCCTGCCACTTCCCTGCCCAGCCAGCAGCCGGAAACATGGACAGATTCAGACCAGATGTGAGCGACTCACACACAGAGAAATACACCCGAGAACGGACGCATGCAAACACACTTCTGCACATGCAATCATGCACATGTGAGCACATCCATGATGCACAAACCCTTGAACATGCACAAACAGCACAAGCTCACACATGCACAAACACACACACACGCGAAAAGATTAATAATGATTAGATAACACCTATATAGATAGTATCTCTAATCACACAGTTGCACACTGATCCTGGAATAGTATTATTTCAGCCGTCCCAGAGACATAAGTCTGGATTCAACTCGCCCCTGCTGATCTGATAACAGTTAGTAAGAGCAAGTAGGCAAACAAAATATAAGTCCTCTGTAATTAATGGTAGCATTAGATTGGATCTGAGCACAGACGGATGGTTAGCTGTTCCCTCATATGTCCTGGCTGAAAATATTCCTCAAATACCCAAGTTACTTTAGATAGTGAATGGTTTGTACTGGGATTTCTGATGACAAGGATACCACTGAACTTTTTGAAACTTGGCTCCAAGGGCTAAAAGGTTAAAAGGAATAGTTCCACACTTCGGAAAATGCTTATTGAAATATATAAATACGCTGGAAATATGAAGTTACAGGCAGCAGCCTTAGCATACAGACTGGAAACAGCTAGCCTGGCTCTATTAAAAGGTAACAAAATGTTTTTGCATGGATTAAACAAACAAGATATAACATGTTCATTAGTGAGCTTTAGCGGTGCTGGTAGGTGGATTTTGTTACCTTTTGTCAGAACCAGTCTAGCTGTTTCCCCCTATTTCCAGTCTTTATGCTAAACTAAGCCAACGTCACCTGGCTGTAGCTTCATATTTAACAGACAAACACGAGAGCGGTATCTATCTTTTCATATCTCCACAATAACACGAATACGCATATTTCCAAAACAGCAAACTATTGCTTTAAGGAACCTCCTCCCCCACCTCAAACACATCAAGTTTCAACAATTACTGCAGACACATTAGCAGGAAATTCTCCTGCTTGCTGCCTGACTAAGTAACATGTGAGGAAAATGCGGAGAGCCAGAAAATCCTGAATAAATGGGATAATTTATAAATTTGGTGTCACGTCATGCCCTCTAAGCCCTTCCAGTCTGGTTTATGATCACCGGGTGAGCTCGGATGAATGTATCTTTGGGGCTGATTCAGAAAAACCCCCATGCTCATGGAGCCTGGGTTGAATCAGCCCGTCTGTGTTTGTGTGTGTGTGTATGTGTGTGTCAGTCATCTCATGTTGGAACAGCCAGTAAAGTCGATGAATGAATACACAGGGTCCATATTTCACTTTTTTATTTGGAGCCCTCACAGTGGCCATGTTGTTTTTGTGAGCGGTCAGAAACAATGAATTATTTCAGGTGGCAATCTGAAGCTGGCAGAGCGTGGCTCGAGAGGAAAAGCGCAGAGTGGATGACAGCCAGACGCCCGTCTACCATGGGGGTCTGGTATAAAGAGGAGGAGGGAGAAAGAAGAGAGGAGAGATGATAAAAACAGCAGAATTGGGGAGGGGGGGTAAAAAAGGAAGGAAGGAAAGAGAGAAAGAGAAGAGAGAGGTGTGGGAGATGAGGCAGCAAGCGAAGGAGAGAAGGAGAAAGAGAGAAAGGGGGAGCCAGGCTGTCGTGGAGCGCTGCCAGCCGTCTGTGTGGTCCATGCGTTCCAGCCTAGAGGAAGCAAGCCAGGCAAGGGAAGGGCACACACACACACTTATGTCCACACACAGACATACACAACTATTCCCAAAGGCGATACATTTATTGAACGCAAAAACACATTATATACACACTTGTACGATATTGTGCATAGTTTAAAGAGTGCACACATACAAAGACACACACACACACACACGCACGCAGTTTGGCTTGTGTGTGGTTTTCAGACAGGCTCCCTCCGCACCTCTCTGCTTGCATTAAAGTGTTTTGATTCAGAACAGGGGAGAACAAATCCCTCAGAGATGTTTTTTGCTGCAGCTCGGGGCCAACAAACTGTGGACTCCCTTTCCTAATCTTTATCTGTTTTCATGATTCACTCTCTGCCTCCCTTTCTCACTCTTTATTCTTCTGTCTTCCTTTCTGTCTCCCTCCCACTGAATGATTTTGTGTTTTGCGTTGCGGAGCCTTGGCACCTCTTCAAGGAACTTCATAAGACATTCAACTGACTGACTGCCTCTGGAAAAGCCTGAAGTTTTTTTTTATTTTTTTTTATCCTCTCTCTTTTTCCCCTCCCTCCCTAACTCCCTCCATCCCTCCCTCCGTCCCTCCCTCCCTCCCTCCTTCCCTCCCTACCTCCCTCCCCTCTTTTCATTCCTTTTCCTCCTGATGTTTTGGCGAGTTTTATTTGTCCGGCTCCCATTGTTAAAAGCTGCTTCGAGTAAGGCAGCAGCAGATAGGTGTGTGTGTGTGTGTGTGTGTGTGTGTCGATGTGTGTGTTTGTCTGCGAGGGAGAAGAGAGGAGTGAGTTCTCTCAAGACACAAGGGAGACTGAAATCCTCCTGTAATTACCTGGATGCTGTGCAAAAGTATGTTTTATTTTTTGGACAAGTTGCTTAAGGCAGTTACTGACAAGCCATGATAATCCAGAGACATGAAAGGCCTTGTATTATTATGCACCGCAGAAATTAAATGAAAACTGGCTGACATCATCTAAATATTGTGGTACAATGTAATTAGCATCTGTACAGATCTTAGAATTTAGCACTGAGCATAAAAGTCTGTTGTAAGAAACAAAGCCCGAGCCTTACAGCAGGTAATAGCACCCTACAAGTGCATGTAATAGCATGTGTCTTTGATGACAATGTGTGTCATGACAGACATGTTAACGAAGGCATCTCACTTACTCATACTGTTTCCAGCCCAGCAGTACTGGAGATAGCAGCCTATTTTCCAACCACTCCAATAAGGTTGTTTAGGTGTGTGGGTGTTTGTGACAAATGATCTCCTGGTTGCATCTGATGCTGACGACTGCTCCGTTCTGGTTTTACTGCTTAGTACTGCATTTTGATGCGGTGGACCATTGCATCTTGATTAATTTTTTTTTTAACTCGAGATGAGGGTAGTCATCTCAGATATTGCTCTACTCTATTTCCAATTGTTCCTCAGCTATAGAACATTATCTATCGCTATTGGTAATGCCTCATCCTCTACTGCCCACCTCCCTTATGGTGTGCCACAAGGCTCAATTTTGATTCCTCTACTGTTTTCTGATCACATGCCTCCTCTTGAGTACAATATTGGCAAATATAATATTAATTTTCATTTTTATACATACAACATCCAACTCTATGTGTCCATAACACCTGGCTATTATGGGTGTCTTGCAGGGCTGGAATGGTAATCTGGCATATCAGGCATTTTCCCGGTGGGCTGACGCACCTTGGGGCCGATATAAAATTTTTCTTTTTTTTTAGTGCTAACGACCAGCCCATAAAGGAGGGGCAGCGGCCCATTGGTTCATTTTCTATAACGACACTAGGCTGGCCCAATCACATCTCTTACTCAGCCGGCCCCACCCCTCTCCCTCTGTTTTCTCTGTTTCTTGTGTCAGATGCCGTGGCTCAGAGTCAAACATCTGTGGATGAAGGAGGGTGTCAATTGTCAAGATGGATAAGCAAAAACAAAAGAAGGGGGGTGCAGAGAAGTTGCTGGCCAAAAAAAATGAAGAATCTAGATGCGGATGCCACCAAATGTGCAAAAATCATAGATGTGTTTGCTGCGGGGGCTGCAGCTGTAGCTTCAACATCTACGCTGATAGCAGTACCCGCCATTATGCAGCAGGAAGAGGAGCAAGCGTGTGACAGGGAAGCTGCGGACCAGAACGAGCAGGAGGAGAGTGTAGTCGAAGCTGTAAGCAGGGAGTAGCATGCAGAGAAACAGGGACTCTCAAGGAGGGCGCAGGGACGTTATTGTGGATCCCACTGCTTTTCTTGGCAAGACATGGCTTACTCTGCCTCTGATTGACTTACGCTGATATTCTTACCCTAACCCTAAAAGTAGATCCATAATAACGCAGCGCAGGGAGGTAGAATGTGTATTATACCATGAAGGCTATGATGAATATTGATTAATTCGATTAATGACGATTATAATAAGATAACATAATAATAACGCTATCATAAAGTGAGACTGTCAGCTACCGCTGGTGTTCAGTCAGTCCATGCCAAATAGCGTAGCATAAGCTATATATCATTACTTTTGTAGCCTTGCATGTTTCCGTAATGGTGTTGCACTTCGGCTGACTATTCTAACGTTAGCGTTGGCTAAGCAATGAGTGACCTACATCCATATTGTATCATAATATTGTTAAAATTATTAGGCTAAGGGATCCCTTGATTGATCCCTCTACTGTGCTAAAATGTATGCCTGCTTATGAATTAGCCTAGTACAGGGAAAAAATAGTTTTCATTTCCAACAATGGGCAAAAAAGTTGTGCTATGTTTATTTTCAGATATATGGTAACTATTATGATATATATGATATGGATTATTGTTATTACTATCTGTCGGGTCACGTAGGCCTACATGTAGCCTATTCCAGACCTTTCTCTGCCTTCAGTATGTTTAAACTGACTGTTCTGCAGTCCAGTAAGCATGCATGTTCATGTGGTAGGCATGTGAACTACAGCTCCATGCATTCATTGAATAAAGAACTACTTGGTCATTACCAGTATAGTATTGTTTAAGTTGTACAGCTTTTTGCATATCTTCCAACAATTCTGGATCTAAATTTATAATCATGTTTATAACCCACCCAATTAGTTGTAATCATCTCTCCCTCTCACCTTATGTTATTGTCTAGTCAAGCCAGGTAGCACTGGAGGAGAGAGACCAGGGAGTTAGTCAAGAGCGAGTAAGTACACTGGGCCACTTGTTCACGGCACTTACTACTCAGCTTTGTAGTGGTTTTGGGGGAAATAGTACAGTACGCATATTTAAGTGGACCGCAAGGATGTTGTACTGGTGGGTGGTGTTGACAAGATTAATGCAGGTTGTCCAATAAATTCCAGCAGCTACATTTATTTATTCCGATCTTTCTTTTTTCATTTAGAAGTCATATTGAAAATGAGCTCTTTTTATCCTCTGCTGACGTAAAAGTTATCCATGCTTTTATTTCATCCTGTTTGGACGACTGTAACTCGATTTAATCATATTTAAACCAGAGCTCTCTCTCTCGATTGCAGTTGGTTCAAAACGCAAATTCAAATTTAAGGGAGTGCAACCACATCACCTCTATCTGAACCTCTGTTCACTTGCTGCCAGTTAATTTCAGAATTGATTACAAAATTGTGCTGATTACATCCTCTGGAAAGGTTTCTCTAGCCTGCTACAAGCCGCTCTATCTTCTAGTGTGATTTTAATTTGTTTTCTACCTTTTGTCTGTATATTAGTGTGTTTTTTCTTTGTTTGATTTCTTATTGTTTTTGAATATACATATTGTTCTTACTTTTTTGTATGCAAAGCACTTTGCAACTCTCATTTTGAAAAGTGCAACACGAATACAGTTATTACTATTCTTTAAGTTACTATGATGAATGACAGGGAAGTATATCTGCATGTGTAAGTATCTGTGCGTGTGTGAGGAGACCCAAGTCACAGAAAGCGTTTGGCTTGGCAGACAGGTCTCTTGAACCACTAATATTATCTGCAGGCCTGTACATAACCAGGGCCTCCTCGCCAGACTTGTTAACACCCTGACCAAAACCGAACCAAAACACGACCCCGTCCCAGAGCCCAGAACCCCCCAGACCCAGTGGCTTCAAACACCAGAGACACGCCTGACCACTAACCTCCACCACTGACACACAACGCACATGTTGCACACACACTCAGTTATGCACAATAACCACTGCAATATGCCACAGCAAGACACAGTATGTGTGATGCCACAATGTTTTTTGTCACCTCCTATGTTTGTCTGTCATTGATTAACTATAATGAGAACAGTGGGTTTGGACAGAAAGCCTTGTATATTGTATTATTACGGCTCGGCTATTATCGCTCAGGAAGTTTGTCTCAGCTGGCTGCAGCCACCGTCAGGAGCAGCTGAAAGGAGACAGAACCACCTATAAAAGCATATTGGTTTAAACAACCACTCCCTGTCTATTAGCTCAAAATGACATTTAATGAGGCCTATTAGCTCTACTCGAAATCAGCGCTGTGGCTACACCAGACTAATGACACCAATAACACACACTCTCTCTGCAAAATGTGTCATGTGGGTACACGCATGCTGACACAGGCGCTAGAGGACAGACATACATGCATTTGCAACCATATCTACGGGAGCTAACACACACACACGCGTATGCCTCCATGCATGAACACACACAGACACATACATGTGCAAACACATTTAAGTTGTGTGTTGAGTTGTCGGTGCAGTGGCAAACCACAGGGTAACCAAGAGCTGTCAAGCGATTAAGCACAATGCGAGCCACAGAAACCGAGTTAGCCTCCCGCTAATAACACAGTGGCCAGAGGGACCTGACTAACCACTTACCATACCCGCACGCACACACACACACACACACACACACACACACACACACACACACACACACATGCGTGCACACACACACACACACACACACGCACTGTAAACCTCTAAAGAAAATCATACCACAGATCTTTAAACTAGGCCTCACTGATATTCTTCACTCTGACCACGCAATTAATTAACTAAAGCTCAGCGCCACAGTTCAGAGATATGAGCCCCATTTATTCATGGGTGGTCCCACTTTACTGATATTGAATGGGGAACCGCTGGGGAAATACCATCCCTCAGGAAGACTCATATGGCTACCATAAGTTGCATCAAACACTCCAACACAAAATATCCTTCCTGAATCAGACACCCACAACCAGGCAAGCCATTAACAGGGAGTAAAAACTGCCAATAACAGCAGGCAAAGTGTAAAAAAATCAATTAAAGTGCACAAAATGGTTACAGAAACTATTATATATAATCTAGTGTTATTGTCAGCTTATTTTCCAGAATCAACACAGTGCTTTTACAGAGGAGGGCCACAGAGTGCCAGTGTATGTCAAGCTAAAGACAGCCCACTGTTCTTTCTCCGTGTGTCTCCGTGTGGACCCCTCCCTGTGGGGCCCCTCCCTGGGCCGGTGTGTACGACAGACCTCCTAATTACCCACTCGTTTAACACAAAATAGAGCTGTAATGGCCGACTAAGACCCCATGTGTCAATGAAGCGTTCATAGATAGAATCACAGTTTTGGAGACAGCCACTGCTCTTAGCTCAGAGTCTCCGTGCTGAAACCTGGAGGAGGGGAGGCACGGTTGAGAGGGCACATGTGTGTTTTGCCACCCTCCGACCTTGGCTTAATGACCCCTGAGAGGGAGACGTGTTCTGGCTGAAGTTTCTGGGTAAATTACACCGGCGCAGCAATTCTGACCACTTAACAGCAAAGTAAAGAAGTTCAGGGGTTACGTATGATGACATAGTCCTTATTGCTTAAATTAGTGTCCTGAGACTGTAGCTCTAATATGCAAAGGAAGATATTGAAAAGAAAATAAGTTCTGTTCCACTTAAGAGCCCTCTCTAAGACCACAAATTGAGCAGTAATGTAGAAGAAAAGAGAACAATGGATGCTATGAAAGTAGAAAGTTTTTTTTCACTACGCCGAAATTGCCTCACCTAATATGAGGTAGTACTCTGACTAGTTTAGTGACTCAACCTCGCACATATGTCCATGCTTCCAATAAATCTCTCTGGACATGGATTTAGACTGCAACTTTGTTGAGACCAAACTGGGGCTTTTCTAAACAAATTCTGTTCCGACTTCCATCTGCTCGCCACCAAATAACAGGACTTGTTTGAAAGTCATCTGACAGGGGACAGCAGATGCACAGGAAATGCTTTTGATCAAACAAGATGGCTCGAGAGCAAGCGGGATGGGGGGGGGAGGGGGGGGGAGGGGGTGGTGGTGGGTGGGAGGGTGTGATTGTGAATACATGTGCGTTTGAGGACAAGCATGTGCCTTTGTTTCTGCGTGCGTGTTGATGAACGCTGAATGTTGAGTGTGTGAGGCGTTTTTTGGCACCACGGACAGGTTTCCTACAACAGAGACTGATGGTGGTACTAATCCTACTGTCTCTCGGCTCCTCTGTGTCTCTGTGCGTCCTGGTGCCATATGTGACGGGGCAAGCGGGTGGGCGGAGGGTTGTTTGTGATGTGATATTGTTCATTGAGACGCCATGAGATGAGAATATGTTTTTTTTTTTTTTTTTTTATGAATAGGGAGGAGGGTTGGGGAAACAGCTGCATGCCAGACCAGTTGGCACTGACAGCTATAGTAAAGTTTTTTTTTCCTGCTCAGTTGTTTTTATATATGGCCCATTAAAATGAGCTGATGCTAGCACTCTGCTACCCAGTGTACCCTCTCAGGAAGATTCTGCCTCACTTTTTATTTCTCTTGTTTCTCTAAAACCGTCACATGGGAGGCTGAGCCGCTTTCTGAGACGTCAACTTAATTAAAAGCCTGTTGATTGCTAATTAACGCAATCACAGCTTTTTCCAGTAAAACTCTTTTTGTAAATTAACTATTTTTATTAGCCTGCCACCATTTTAGCTGCCATTGGCCAGGTGCACAGTTAGCTACACCCGCAGCTTAGTTAAAGGGACACTGCCCGATTCTGCACATTTACTCATCTCGAGGAGCACCACTCACCTTGTGAAAACAGTTGTACAATGTCTTCTATGGCTCCGGAGGGAGCTTTAAATGTAAAAGAAAACAAAACATAACCCTGATGACATCATCAGGCTTGCCATCAGGCTTGAGACTTTTGAGCTGTGTCACAAATTTGAGATGTGATATTCAAACGCAGTGTGCATTTAGAAGGTAAGAAGGGTCTAATGATGGAGTTGTTGCATTATAGGAAATGTAGGATCCGGTGTTTGGAGCTTGATCAATACTAGGGACTAAACGTTAGGATATGGCTGCCTCTGCGACTTTGAGTTTGACCATTCTTTATAAAAACCTGTTTCTTGTAAATCCCCTATATTTATGAAAGTGGCACACAGAACACAAAATTGTTGGAGTAACCCTTTAGACAAAACTTTAGAAAAAAATTAGAGATAAAAGGGCAAATTTAAGGATAAGTTCATATTTTTCAAGTTTGTCCTAAAACAATACTCTCATGCCCCTATGTAAAATGAAAGACTTTTTGCTTGCTGTAATCATTCCTCCTGTTCAAACTGGGCATTAAAATATCCTATCCTCATATGCCTCCAATGTGTACCTCCCAGGGTGAAGTGTATATCTCCCAGGGTGAAAGAGACAGTGTTTCCCTGATGAGTAAGATAGAGGAAATAGCAACACAAAGAAAGAATTTCGTACTAAAAATACTGTAATTGATACTCAGATTGCTGAGCTTACATATGGACACCCGGCTATTGTTCTAGGACAGAGTTGAAAATTTGTGAACCTGTCCTTTACAGGAAGTTGTATGTTGTTCGACGCGTGTGAATGCATATCCCCATAAGTGTATGCGCATGCATTTGTACTCACTCCTGGGCTCACGTGGTCCGTCCACGGTGACCTTTATGGCTCGGTGGTAAGTGGCCACTTGTGGTGGGTTGGTGAATACTGTGATTGTCAGGGTGAAGCTCTTGCCTGTGGTGATATCAAACAACATCAAATGACATGCCATCTGCGGAGACAATGACCTGCATTCATTGCTACACCATCCCCAAGTCACAAGTGTGGTTGTGATCACATAATAGCCAATACAAACTGGGAAAAATCGACTTTAAAGATTAAAGGATTTAGGATTAACAACAGACAACATTGGATCTTTGAGAGGGTCTATTTAGGTTCTTTGGCAGATTGGAAGATTGACTGAAGGAGCCAGTATCTTGTTATCCAGACTTTTCTCCCTGTCTAACCCAGTGTGAGTGGGCGAGAGGCATTTTAATAGTCACTTCCTTTCTCGATAATCCCCAGCAGTTGCTGCCTTGGGGTTGAGTGTGCGTCTGTGAAAGTGTGCATGTTCCTATGTGCATGCACGAGGAATGCTATGAATCAGAGCACAACAGCCAAGTCAGCAGCAGCACTAACATCTGAGGTATGCAGACGCATCACGTAACCATGACTACGTGCAAGGAAACAGGAAGTGGGGGGCAGGTTGCTGCAGCGACTCATCGGAGCAGCTGTCCATTCAGTCGCAGCCATCTACCCGTGCGTGTCCTCCCCTCTTCCGCTCCGCACTCTAGTTCACTATAAACATGCCTTTCAGAGCAGTGATAAGAGGAACTGAAGGAGATAGCAGATCACAGATGCAACAGGTGTCCCACATACCTGATTTGAGGGGCATGTGGGTGAAGCAGCGCTGGCTCACTAGTGATCTATGATAAAGTGGGACACCTAGTGTGTCACCTTCCTGTGCTCTCTACCATCATTGCTGCTGTCATCTGTTACCTGTGATCCATCTAAATCAAGGCAAATCTGTATACTTCTACACTATTAAGTATAATGATGTTATCAACAGTATCTGATGTACTCTGGGTCGCCTGTCATATCCATCCGTGCTATCATCATACTGTTGCATCATTTCAGCCCTGTAATATCAATCCTTGTCCATCTCTGCTGCCTCGCTCTGTGCATGACCTCTAACTATCTAACATCCTGTCTTGCACTTGTCTCTGTCATTGCAGGGTATTCATTTCAGACACCCTGTAGTCTGATCTCCCCTGGCTCTCATGTCACTTCCTGTGACAAGATTCTGTGTCACAGCAGAAGGACGCACACACGGTCTCCATGGCAACAGGTCCACCACACTCTCCACTCACTATACTTTATCACCCTTCACTCCCTCCCGCAACATCCGGGTCTCTCTTTGACAACCACAACAGAAAAGGAAACTGAGAAGAAAAGTCACAGCGGCGTGGGTGAAGCTGTTGACAGGCCTTATCACCATCAACTTATCTTAGGTGACCACTCTCTTAAAAAAGTCTCTAAGAAAATATTTCCAGGAAGTTTAGAGAGTGTGAATGCGTGAGGAGAAGAGTGAGGACACTCTCAGTGCCAAATCTCTGATCGTAAATAAGATGATTTAGTAACAAGACGGCCAATTATGCAAAAAAGTCAGTTTGGCAATGCCAAATATTTAGGGAATGCCATTTGCTGCCTCGCTCTCTGACAGCCTGTGGATATGTGCAGAGAGTGATCAGCCTCGGGGCTGCGGCACCACCCAACATGTTTATAAGCCTCAACTGAGCTGGGTCATGTCAGGTGAACATTATGATGAAAGGAAAGGACAGAAAAACAAGACTTATTTCTTCTTATCAGATCAATGTTTTTCTACGCAGCTGAAGCACATCCAACCTTTTTTCCAAAAAAAAATCAAGGACCCTCATTTAAAGGCAAAGAGAGCGGTAGCAATATGATTCACCACTCAGACTTTGGGAGACGAGCCTGGAGTTAGAGAGATCATTATGTGGTTGCCACGTAGGGAATGTGACCACTAATCCACACCACTGAACCTAATAGCTCCTACCGAGTAGTAGTGCTCAGTGAATGGAGCACAGAGTGTTTCAGGCCTCACCTCTGCCACTGCGGCCCACGAAGCGAAGGTCGTTGAAGCGCGCTACTTGGTTCTTCATCACACCTGAGGCGTTCCGCAGCTCGGCGGAGTAGTTCTCGTCGTTCCCCGCCATTACCGTGACAACGGTCCCGTCAGGTATGTCTCCCAGGGCGACCACCTGTCAGGTACAAGGGGGTCAAAGGGCAGAAATTCAGGAACTGTTTGGATCGACGTTTTGAGCGAATATTCTAATTTTACTCGCTCACCTGGTGACCCAAAATGGAGAAAATATGCTACAGTATGCTACAACATATTTTCTCCCTCAATCCATGCTTGAAGAAAATAAGTAAAAAGGCTGTAGAAAAAAAGTATAATAAAAGAATCTTTAACTCAGCTCAGTTTATAAGAAAAAAGCTGTATGAACCCAAACCCCAGTTTCATTCTCAGCTTCACTTGTACAGAAATGAATCTAGCTAATGTGACAAATTTGTTTTACATCATATCATCCTCCTCCAAATCATGTTGATAAATGGATTTAATTTATTCTCCTGAAGCAGTTTGATATTATGATTAATGTGATTAGAATCTCCTCTCAAATGCAAGTCGTTTAAAACAAAAGCAAAGAGGCTTCGTGTTATCATTTAGATTCCTGGATGCAGATAAAAGAGCATGAGCAGGCCTACAGAGCTGCGATAATTACAGAGCTGTGGTAATAATAACGGTTAAATAACACATATATATTAAAAAGTGTCACATTTGATTTGGAGCCAGGACTGCAGCTACAAAACTCCACTTTAAGTGTCTTTGATCCATCTTTTGAGAAATATCTGTCATGTAATTAATAGGCCCTTTGCTGTGAAATATCATGGGAGTAAAAAAAAATGATGAAGGCTTCAAAAACGCCTACAGAGGCCTAAAATGTTTAAACCATCAGTCTTTGGTGCACGTTAAATATACATTTTTATCCCCCACATTTCTGCTTATTAAACATTCAGTGAAACACAAATGAAGAGAATAATAAACTATATTTTATTACAATCATTAAAATTGTGGTTATAATAGGCCACAATGCAGCTGTAATATTATAAATAACATGTTGTATATTCTTTCACAATTTTCACATATGGAAATAATTGCTTAAAATGGAAAATAATAATTAATCATATTGAAAACTACATTTTCACTGTGGCAACTTTAAATGAGCCATTATTATTATACACTTATTTTTTTTTAAAATCACTCTATAATTTTGTTTTCCTTTTGTTTACAAAATGTGGGAGGAAAACATAAACATGTGATTTCTTTATTTATTTTTACATTTTGATATTCATTCAAGCTATTTAAAAAAAAAAAAACCATCACATGCCCACGTTTCCTTTATGCTTTTTTTTTTCATTTCAACACTAATTTAGTGAATATGTTTGCTAAAAATGACAAACCATTAATCATCCTCACATTCATCGTGATTAACTGGTGATGTTACAACCATTTAAAAGGTTGTAATTACAAGACATGATAGTTATTTATAGGAACTGGGATTGGATCAATTGAGCTGATAACAATGAAAATCCTCCCAAAATTTAAGTGACAAAGAGGATAAACCGATAACACATCACTTAAAAAAATCCAAAATGTTCGGCGTGCCCACATAAAGAAAGCAGTAGCCTATCAAACAAATCTATATTGAGATGTGGTCTTTTAAGAAAAAAAATCTGCCCTTTTTTAAAATTAGTTTTTGGTTTCTCTTATAGTGTTAACCGGATCATGCAGTAATTTTCCCACCTCTTAATCTAGCATTTTATCACTGAAGCGGGACTCACCTTAAAGGCGACAGGCAGCGTTTTGTTGCACCGCCAGTGGGAGGGCAGGACCGAGCAGAGAAAGTTAGGGCTGTCGGTCCGGACCAGCTCGGCCGGGTGGTCGGCGATGATCTCGGCCATGCTGCGGTTTTCGTGGGGACGTAGTCTTGGCACCACCGCTGCTGCGTCCGGCTGGCCGGCTGGGGAGCTCACATCGTTCATCTTCCCTGGGACTGGCTGGAGGCTATTGGACGGCGGACTGAACCTCCGACTGGCGCTGGGATCTACGGGAATTCGCATCACAACAGCGTGGATTATCAAAAAAGGCACCAAAGGCTCTCCAGCTCCTCTCTTTCCTCCTTCCTTTCTTTCTCTCTCTCACACACTCAGGGAGAAACTCGGAGTGTGCGCCGCTGCTCGCTGAACCTCAGCGCGTCTGCCAATGGAAAATGGGACTTGGTGAGCGCACACCGCGTTTCAAAACTCTCTCCACTACAAACTTTAGTGGGCGCCTTCAAACGACATAAAATATACTTCTCCGTCAAGAAAAACAACCCTTGAAAACTTGATGATGTTTTAAATGACAAGCTCTTTTTTTTCAAACTTCTCGGGGGAAGCGTCCATGCGCCATAACGCAGGCGTAGTTGCTCGTGTGTGGATATAAATAACATCAAATAAATGTACGAGCGCGTAATAAGCTATACAATTACAAAAAAAGCAGCTCTAAAATGGAGGAGTCGACCCAGATGCTCAAAAAAAAAGTTTTTGTCTGTCTTCCTTTAGTTGAAAAGTCAAAGCGCTGCTCCAGATGCGTCATTGAAGTCTTTGTGCCAAACTGAAAGACTCTCTGAAAGCCCCCAGGCTATGTACACACACAAAAAAGTTTTCAAAGTCAAAGGAATAGGCTTTTAACAATACTTATCAGAGCTGTTTAGCCTGTAACCCCGCGACGCCTGCAATTTATACATATTTTTCCGTAAAAGTCTCTCGGCCGAGCCGCAGGTCTATAGGGTTAAAAAGGTTGATGAAGTCGGGAAAAAAAAATCATCGCCGGTGAGATGAAGGAGGCGGAAAAAACGAATCCCGTTTTTGTAGCCGTAAATGTGGTTAGTGTTTGGAGGCCGGGGTTTCCCGTGCTCAGGCTTTTTGTGGTTTATATAGCTCAAGCGCCCAGCAATTATTGCGCTGATGCGACTCCAACACGTGGTGTCTGGAGTCGGATCCATTCCCTCCGCCATAATCTATCACGCCTATATAGACGACCGGACAGGTCTCCGTGTAATGTCTATACCTTCATGAAACACACATGGGGCTATACGTTTCACGCCTTTCTCTCTCTCTCTCACTGTCGTTATTCAAGTTGAGAGTTTCACACAGCCTGCTGTACATACCGACATGTTACCGTTCCCCTGGACCATCCACACGCTCCTAACTCTGGAGGTGGTCATTTCCAGTCAAGTAACACGCATCAGTCCGTAGTTTGGTACCACTTTGTCCTGACAATATGCGGATCGTTTCAAGAGAGAGAGAGAGAGAGAGAGAGAAGATAGAGAGCCGAGCCCGGGTGAGAAGTGAGTTACGCTCCATACGGTTAGGAGCGAGTGAGTCACCGGAGAGCGGTGAGTCAGGTAGAGGCGCAGGAGTAGCGTTTCACTCGGTCGCAGGGGAGAGCTGTTGTGCAGGTGTACAGGTATTCTGCTTTATACACGGGCTTTAGGGGTTTAAGTTCATCCAACCCGTGTGGCCAGTTCTTTTAAAAACAACAACAACAACAACAAAAAACAACCGACTGCGCTTTTGAGAAAGTTAGTCATGTAAAATACAATTACACAATCTGATGTGTCACAGACAGCTTGATAAAAAATATTATATACAATTTTATTACATGTAGACTAAACCTATCAGACCCCCCCCCCCCAAAAAAAAAATAACCCTCTGAGCCCTTATGCACAATTCAGTGATCATTCATATGCATATCCAAAAAATGACAGTTAAGGAGTAAGTACACTTACTCGAGAACTGTAATTTAAAGTGCTTGTAATTTACAATTTCTATTTTTTCTGCAACTTTATACTTCTACTCCACTACAATTCAGAGGAAAACATTACTGCACTGCTATTTTTTTTGACAGCACTAACTTTGCAAGATTAGTATTTTACATACAAAACATACGAGTTTATTATGTTGTTATGTTATTTTAAACTTCCCTAGAGTGTATAAAATAGTTAAAATTAGCTCCAACTAAACATTAGAATGCTACCTACACATTAATGCATCAGTAATAATAACCCAACAATAATCTAATATATAACAGTACTGAGTATAATGAGTACTTTTACTTTGGAGACTTTCTGCTATACATATATACTTAAGTAATATTTTCAAGCGTAATTGAGTATTTTCACAGTGTGTCATTGCTACTTTTACTTAAAGCATCTGAATATTTCTTCCACATTTCTACATTTCCCAAAGCGAGGAAAAAAATGTAAAGAGAAAAAAAAACAACATGTGGATGAAAATATTATTTTAAAAAGCATTAATGCCATCGTTCCACCCCTGCATTATTTATAACTCCTTACTGTGAGCAAAAAAATCTATTCAAATAAAAAAATAAAATCTATTTTATCCTTATGTTTTTGTGCTAAAATGTTATATATTTATGTTCTATGTTCAATGTGGACGCTGGTCTGAATGCAGTCAGTGAGCAGGCCTGCTTTTTTGCCTGCCCCTCCTGTGTCTACTGTAGAGGGCATCATCCACCCTCTGTGAAACTCCATATCTCAGCCGGCTCTCATCACCCACCCCACCCTCTGCCCTGATTACCCATCAGTCTCCAATGAGTCTTTTTTGAGTGCCACATCACACAGCAGCATGAGCAATGCCACTCTGTGTTCCTTTTCGGTTGCTCCCAAACAGGCTTTTATTGCAGTCTTAAAGACAAAGGCCTTTGATACTCCGGGCCTGTTTGAAAATAAAAGGGACTACTGGGAGGCACAGCTGTCAGGTTTTTTGGATCCTGTCAGGGCTTTTGCAGCTTGTATTTATGCTGTAAAGTTGGATATAGCCTTATACATCCTACAATAAGATTACTGTGTTGAGAAAAAAAAAAAAAAAGCTTTACACAGGACTACAGCCTGAGTACTAAAAGTAACTTGAAATAACTTGACTTCTTATGTTACATAAGTATGTATGTATGTGTGCACACATGCATACACATCTGTTGGTGTGTGTGTGTTAGGATGTGGGAGGGATATATATATATATATATATACACACACATATATATATATATATATATATATATATATATATATATATATATATAAAGTCTGAAAGCACTGACACGCATCTGGCACCTCGTCATGTGGACGGGAGGGGGAGAAAAAAAAGAGTGATTGAGTTACACTTCCCCTCCATGTGCCCCAAACACCAGAAATATGGTTCACATTGTCCAACATTCTCAAAGATCAACTAACAATTCATGGATGGATAAATGTGAATAGTAGTAATTAAATCTGTAATAGTGATAAACATGGCCTTGCAAGAACCCTGGAGCCAGTTATTCCAACAGAGTTAAGTTTCAGCTACGATAATATCATTTTTTTTTTTTTTTTTCAGCGCTGAATACATTTGGGGTAATGCGGAAAACATCCTAAATGTTGTAGTGGAATTTAATTCTGGAACCGTTACGGATGAAATAATAACAATCTTTGACTCAATTTCATACATTCAATTTAATCAAACCCCATTATTTAATGCATTAGTTGTTTTACGCTATTTTGACTCAACATTTGAATTGGACTTTAATTTTGGAACTGTTGTATTGTATTGTTTATTAGTAAAAGGCACTTTTAAATCACACTTTTTTAAAAAAAAGAAAGTGTTTAATCAAGCCAGTCAACTTAAACTCATATTTTTACAGCCAACTAATCAGTCTTAAATTTGGGTTTCTGCACTCAACAACTTGTTATTGTCCCATAAGAGACAGCAGCAGGAAAAGCCCCTTGATTTTCCAAGCTTGATCCAGGCCCCAAACGCCCCCCCAAAACCACCTCACCCCACCCCAGTTTGGTCATGACTTAAACCCCGACAAGCTCAGCTCATCAAAGAGTGTTTGTCCCATCTGACTCCGCTTTGCCTCTCCGCTGAACATCCAGCATCTGTCTTCCAGCTCCCTACAGGATACGGCCTGCATTCATACAGTACGGCCTGCTGTCTGGCTCTCTGTCATTCAGAGGTAGGGCGACCTCTGCACAAGTTTCAAATCCGCCGTTTGAAGTCCCAGAGATGTGAGGGAGACAGCAGAGAAGGCGTTAATGTGCCAGAATAAGCTGTTCAATTCCAAAAAAAAAAAAGAAAAAAAAAAAAAAAAAAAAAAACTTCCCCCGCTTCAGTGTCCTGGATTTAACCCAGCCCCAAAATCAACTTTTGATTAAATGTGAACGCTGGAACTTTCATGCAGCATTGGACTTAAACAATATTTGACCTATCTCACTCAGTATTAACAGACTTAATATTAAGTAGTATTGAATCTAGCGTAAAGCTTTTCATTCAGTGGGGCTGCTGCTCGCCTGGTGCACAGCTGGATCGTCTCTCTCAGCTCTGGTATTATTCATCTACTGTGTTACACTGGCTTGGAGTCACTGCACAGTAGGAGAAGTCACTAACAGTGAAGAACCACAGTATACCACATTGAGCAGGATGTTCGCTTTATGATTTATGGTAATATTGTATTTCTGCCGCTCAGTTTCAATTATTTGTTTTCAATAAAAATCAAACTCAGCTGACTAATTTTCCTGTCGAGATATCAAGCGTGTAATAAAAGTTTCTGTACTCATTCCCACTTGGAATGACAAAGGCTGTGCGAACCACTAATATGTACGCAGACTACGCACACATGCTGTCTATGGTGTTGTCAGCAAACTAACCATGCACAATCTTTCTCTTGTTTTTATCTGTGCATCTGTCAACTTCTTTATATCTTTCTTGCTCTCTGGAAACACAAACATACGCATGCAGACACACACTGAGAGGCCCATGTATCCTCAACCATTAACACCTCACCAGGAAAGATGTCAGGACATAGAGCTCAGTGTTAAAAGCAAATAGTACATCAACAGTTCAGCACAACAGATAAATGAGGACACACCCAACTGTGTGGGTTCATGCACTTGCGTGCATTTTTATTTGCAACTGCTTCACAAAGATAAATTGTAAAAACACGGGTTAGCAACACTCTTCCTCTCTACTTCTTCTTTTCACAAGAGTATACTCTCATCATTCAAGAGGAAAAGTACAGCCACTTAAGGCTCAGGATTAAGGCTCCATTTCACAGTGGTGCATTTTTCAAGACATTTAATTATAGCTTTCTAGAGGAGGGTAGTGACGAGGCCCAGGCTTTCAGCTCTAACGGGATGTTTCCATGTTTGGCCGGCCACCAGCCAACCGGCTTGCCAACTAACCAATCAGCGAGCCCACCAGGCAAGGCAGCAAACCAGCCAAAGGTCCAGTCTACTAGCCAATCACCAAACAAACCAAGAGAGCAGACATCAAGCCGCAAAACTAGCCGGCCGATTAGTTAGATGGGCTGGTAGCCGGCCAACCAAGCAGTCAATTAGTGAACCAGCTAGCCAGCGGCGCACAACACAGCAGAGCAGAGGAGGATAACGATGGGCAAGAAACCCTATTCCTAGTGACCTCATCATCACAACCTCACCGACTGACATCCACGCACTGATCCCAGATCACAGTTAAGCCCTTAATGACTGTTTGTCACTGAGCCCGTGACATCACCGTGAACTGTTAGGACAAGGACGGCACGTTCTGCGGCGTGTGTGTGTGTGTGTGTGCGCATGTGTGTGTGCATGTCCCAGAGCAGTCGTTATCGAGGAGAGTTTTCCAAGTTTTGTATTAGGCATCGAAGTGGCTGTGCCTTTACAGTTTAATGTGTTTCTTTCTCAGCCAGCGAGAAAGAGATGCAGGAATAGTTAGTCTGATATTTCACTCTGTCTTTGAAAAGGCAGAGAGCAGCATGGAAAGAGATGGAGACATGGAGGGGGCGGCTGTTCACTGCTTGTGGCAGGAGGGTAGAGAGGGAGGGAGGGAGGGAGGGAGGAGGGAGGAGGGGTATAAAGACAATTTCCTCTCTGCTCTTATTGCTCTGACTGTCTGCCGCCTACCGCCTTCATGGAGGTCCCTAATTGAGATCACTTGTACTTAAAAATAGGAACAAAAAAGGAACTTCTGTGGGCTGGTAGATGGAGAGGAGAAAATAAAGCAGTAATATGTGACGAAGGCTGCCATTAAAGAGTCCCAATGATAGATCTGAGCGACTGGGGCACAGAGCTGAGACTCTTTCTCCGTCTGCCAGGGAACCTTCAGATGTTGACGTGTCACACACCACCTGCTGTCACAGCGCAGCATGTGTGTAAAACACTGCACGTGTAAGAGTTTATTTGTAGGTTTTCTGTGTGTGTGGGTGTGTTGTGTGTGTGTGTGTGTGTGTGTGTGGCTCTTTGATGGGGTAGGGTGACAGTGCCCGGGGCCGAGGCCAGAAACATGCCAAAAAACAGGGGGAATTTCAGTTTTTCCACTTTTGTATATGAATGTGTGTGTATGTTACGGTTTGTCTTCACATGGCTGCAACAAAATATCTTTACAGTCATCAGCCATGTTTGGCCGCACCACTCTATGCAGCCTTTGTGTCATTAGCTATGCTATTATTAGCCCTTCACTTTAATTCAGCTGTTCGACCAATCAAACCCTTCCCTGGAGCAGCTTTTCCCAGACTTGGTCTCAGAGTGTCCCTAAGGCGTGCTGGTTTTCCCTTCAAACCATCTATCACTCAATCAGGTCTGATCGTGCTATTAATCAAACAATGAGCCCCCTCCATGGAGACCAGTTTGAAGGATTGGCTTGAAGGAAACGCAGCGTATCCAGGAGTGGTACCGGACCACGGCTGGGAACAGGAACCCTGTAAAGAGCGTTTTTCTTGGACCGAGACCCTCTGTAGGTGCTAAAGACAATACAGACACTTGGGCTAGGCCAACATTCCACTTTACACTTTTCCCTTCCTCTGTGTTTCACTGGTCTACTTCCCCTCTGCAAACTACCCGGCTAGTATCAAAATATTTATAGTACATCTGCAAGACATGCTGTTCTCATGTTTCCAGGACCGTTTAGCTCTGTGTTCATTATGCGAGGTAAAACTAATACCAGATTTATAGGGGGAGATTTCTCTCTGTTCTGGCTGTCTGTGTAGTATGATTGAGGATGATTTATGTGAGCTAAGGAGTCACAGGCGAGATAGATAGAGTGACTACACGGCAAGAGGCAAACAGGCAGCGGCCCAGACTAGCACTCGCAGGGGGGCTATCGGCTATCGCTCGCCTGTTTCCACTGCTCCCGTTTCGAGACTGCAAGAGGGTAAGGAAGGATGGACAGCGGCAGGAGACGGGGAAGGAAAAGAAGGAGACAGGAGGCAAGGATGTATGTATATGGAGGCAGGGTGGAGGAATGTTAAGGTGCACTGGGTCCAAATCGATGTAAGGAGCAATAGAGGAGGGCCAGATGGAGGGGGGGGAAAAAAGTCTGTCATGGATGCTCAATTGCACACAGACATAAACATTTAACCATAGACGGAGTAAACCCACGCCTGGAAATTTATTATATACATTTTTTGCCTTGGAGCGTTTAAATGTAGTAAATATAATGTCCGTTTTGCTTGGCCATCTTCACAGAACGGGTATCGTAAATGGCCTTTTTCTGACAGTAAGTGTACCGCTGTCAAAGACCTTAAGATGAAATCCTTGCATTGCATTGCTGCTCCGTCACTGGTGGGGGGATAATCAATATCAAAACTGTCAGTCAGTAATTCAGTATGTCCAGCACTATGAAAACAGCCAATCAGATAAACAGGGGAAAAAAAACTACTGGGCAGGAAGCACAAGCAGCCACAGCACTGGGCGTGCATCGAGCAACAGCACTCTGCTTCCGAGGGTTTGGATCTCGCTCTCTCTTCTCTTTTTCCTGATCTCCTCCTGATCACAGTCCAGCTCAGAGTCGCTCCAAGACACTGAGCCTGAACTCTGCAACCTTGAGCCATACGCACTAGATCCAAACCATATAGACGTCAAAATGGGCCCTGAGAAGTGTCGGCTTGTGTCAATTTTGAGAGCCCTCAGCATGTGACATCTGATGCTCTGCATGCTCTGCCGAAGGAGTTAACTAACTAAGTTGTGTGTCACGGCTGATGCAGCTCGCTCCGAGATGGGACTTTGCCTAAAACCTTAGCCTGTAATTACGCTGAGCATATTAGGCTACTGGTCAGAAATGACTCACAACAAGGTGGGGGTGTAGGGACGGGAAAGGGGATGGGTGGATGGAGTTCAATTTCATAGCTTCCAGCCTGAGATGTCCTCAGACAAAATCAATTCCAGTCATCTTTGGAAAAGAGGGTTCAGTGTAAGAAAACATCTTGAAAGTTGGGGGAAAACATGATTTCACAGAAGATAAATGACTATTGTGTGATGATGTGACCTGTGTTTTCCACACAAAGTCAGAACTTTCCGGTTATTCCAGGACAGGGCCTTTTCGTGTCGTGTCTGCTCTGCCCCTAACTGAGAATCGGATGACGCCAGCTTTATAGCGCCTAAATTGAGTCTTGAGCATCGAGACTCATCGACTGCTGGGTCCCACAGGGGACATCAATTACGTTGTGAAATGCTGTCCTTCAAATACAATCTATTCTGTGGTGTTGCATTATGGCAGAGCTGAGAATCTGAACGTCACACACATAAAAAATCCTTCTCTGGCAACGGGGTTGTTGGGATGTGGTCTTGGGCTGACAATTAAATTGTCCGCTTGGAATACACTGTCGCTGTGGAAGCATGAGATTTATGGCGAATAATTTCACGAGAACTGATCATCTTAAATGTTTAAACTAGATTTAATGGCGTCATAGATCATTCTGATATGTTCTTGCATCCTCCAGAGATTGAAAACTGTCCCCAGTAGTTGCGGAACTCATTTACAGACAATTAAAGATGCTCTAAAGTATCCAATCTCCTCTCACTGAACTATTGTTAAAAAAAAAATAAGATAATGTACCACCAAACTCTTTTAGCATCATTCCTGCAAAAGAGGCACATATTTAACATCTTACATACCACAAGGCATTATTACAGAGCTATTCTAATACGAGAGGCTGCGTTTGGTGTCTCCAAACCAACTTTCGGGCTACGCAAAGTAACTTCTGCCAGTAAAGAAAACCTTAAAATTATAAAATGGGTGTAGAAGGTTAAAAGCTATAAATATTAAACTAGTGTTTACGTCGCAAGGGATTCTTCAGTAATCATCTCACACTGTGAACCTGATGATTGGGTAATATTTATGACAGATCCTCAGGTGTGCTTCCCTCTCAGTCTCTCTTATATCTATAAAATCTTTTACCTTTGGCTCTTGTATATGCTTTTTGAGTGAGCCTCTATATGCCTTTAATGTGCAGAGGTCATGTGCATATGTGCGTATATGCATGTGACGCGGGTGTGTATGTACAGTACGTGTGTAGCAGTAAAGGGGCTGGCTTTTTGAGACTTTGGTTAACCAGACTATAATTTGGAGGCCCAGTGAAGACTCCCAGCAGCCTCTCACTGTTTGTTTACCAGAGAGACCGACTCTACTGTTTCTGCTGCATCTGCAAGGTCCTGCAGGAAAAGGGTGTGTGTATCTGTCTGGCTCTGTGTGCGCGTAATTGTGTGTAGGTGTAATCATGTGTGTAATGTAGTATTCACGTGAAAGTGACATGTTGTAGAATAGGTGAAATAAAATTGTGATTTTCTGTAGGTATTTAAAAGGCTGTTTGGACAACACATTTCCTAAAAGTGACATCTTTTTAATTTACTTCTTCTTTTCTTTTTTAAGAATCACTGCTCCCAAGTCAGTTGAAGAACTCTGACATCCCTCACTCCCTTATTTTCCTCATACATCTTTAAGCTACAGTAAATCAAGGCTACAATATACATACACCACCCTTTCTTTCCTGAGATTTCATAAATAAGAAAAGAACTTCACAAAAAAAAAAAACCTCGCATTAAATAGTGTTTGTCAGCAAAAAATGACTGCTGTTTTTGTTTGTGCCAAGCGTAAATCTCCTGAGACTAAACTGCACGCTTTCTGTCCCAATTGGGCTCTCTCTTTTTTTTTTTTTTCTTCCTCAATCCTCCTCCCAAGCAGGAATAAAAAGAAAACAATGCAATTCAAAAGACCGGAGCGCCCAGCCTGTCATTTAGCTGTAACTTTGAATTGTCTTTGCTCTGCGTGAGCTGTTTTCTTTCACACGCGGAGACAGACAGACGGAATTGTTGCAGCATCCTAAAATTCTATCACAAGAGGGGAAGAAAGACAGAGGAGGAGAGGAACTTTCAAAATATCACTCTAATAAAATATTCCTGCTCCTCTGGGATCCTCCTTTGCTCATTCAGCATCAGGAGAAGTGAAGTGGAAAAGGCCTGTTATTGGTCTCCGTCCAAAAAGGAGAAAGAGAGAAAAGAGAGAGAGACCTATTTCCTTTGGGGAAAGACAGAAAATAGAATGAACAGCGCAACAGTTGACGGAAAAAACTTTTAACTGCAACAACAAAATGAACTACAGACGACTGTAAGAGGGCAGCTGTCTGTGTGAGTGACAGGATTCAATTCCAGACTGAAAGCCTGCTCCAGTGAGGATCAGACAGTATGTATGTATATCCACTTTGATCAGAAAGAGCTGCTTGTCGGAGCAGTATTTAACTGATTAAGTGTAAACTGGAACAGCGCAGGGATCAACATAAAAACAGCAGCTACAAGTTCTCAGAAGATGCCAGCCTCAGTCTCAGGAAAGAGCTTTGAAACAACCTGAGCTGTAACATTGGGGGATTTTGCTGATTTGTAACATTGCTGTACAAGCAGAAATTGCTCGAAACTTTAGTCTTTTTTCCCTGAAAGAGTCACGCAAACTGCTGGAAATTTGCAGTAAAGTTGTAAGACAGAAAATCTAACTGGTAATACTTTTATTTTACTGCTCCTATTCAGCATTTGTAAGGAGTGTATTAACACTTCACAAATGGTTCATGCAGGAATACACTATAATGTAGTTGTAAATACATACAAGGACATTTTTGTCCTTCACGTGAAGCATTTATAACTCTTAATGAATGACTGATAGTATAACATAGTTGTAATCATATAAAATATGTCTTCATATGGAACATGAATATGAAGTATTTGTTTCTTATATGAATTATCTTTATTTTATGTATCAATGACGTACTTATTGTAATTCTATCTATCAATATATCATTTACTTATTTATAAATACTTCTTGTGTTCTTCTCTTGCCCTCTTCACGACAACTGAGCAGACTTCATCCACGGATAAAGACCATGAGATGTGGCTGAAAGCCCTGGGAAAAAATCTAGTAAGTGAACCTTGAGTTAAGAATGTTTTTTTTTTATTATTTCTGAGGTCAAGAATGAACCTTTCAAGCCTAACATGTCTTCACTTATAAACAGTTTTAAACCAGCCTGTGAATGATTGTGTGTATTTAACAGTTTATAAATGCTTTATAATATGTGTAATCATACACAGCATCATGAAATATAATCACAGCTATATTATACTGTGAGTACTTATCCATTATCTGTTTATACACCAGTTATGGATCCTTCATAGGAAAAGTTAAGATTGCTTAGAAATACATTAATAAAACACTTAAAAAGTCCTTATATCTACTTAAAACTACACCACAGAGTGTATTAAACCATTTATTACCTGTTTATTTACAGCTTATAAACGCTAAATAGGGGAGTTAAAGTGTTACCACATAACCTCTTCATTTTTTTTTGGATCTTAATCTAAATGATCTGCACACTTGCTTGCAAGTCATTTCTTTCTTCCTTTTTTCTTTTTTCCTCTTTGGAGGCCACTTTACAAACAGGAGCTACCATTTCTGGCTTCCCCCTTCTCCCCAGAGACTTGTCAATATCAGCTATACACACTATTCAAAGTTCAAAGACTAGCATCCCACTACACACACCTACACACACTCTCCTCGCCCCTTTTGTGTCTCTGGGGCATATTCAATTTCAGTGTCTGTGCACACATCTGAATACGTCTCCTTGCATGTATTTGTGTGCGTGTGCCACAGGTGGTAGGGCGCTGGTGACTCTGATTATTGCGGTGACCAAAGCATTGCCGCCCCGTCACATTTGTCATCACCCTTTTCCTGAAAGCGTGGGTGGGAGGGGAAGGATGGAGGGAGGACGTAAAGAAAGAAAGAAAGAGAGAAGAGGAGGGTGGATGTTGGTAAATGGCCTCCCCCGCAGTGCCAGATGGGAGGTGGTTTGAAAGAGTCAGTCTTGAGTTGCTCTTACTGGATGCCTCATGAACGCAAACCGATCCTCCTCTTTGTATAGTATCTCTTCCTCCGTCTCACTTACTCTTTTCTTTTTTTTTAAATTCCTTTTTATGTTTCTTTCTCACTCTCTAATTTTCTCACATTTTATCCCTCACTCTCACATGAAAGAAGAAACATCATGCAAACCCCGTCTCTTCCACGCAACCGTTCAGAGTTGTCAGACCACCATAAAAGGCTTGTGTGGGCGTTGCTGAGTGGGTGGGCACTCTGATTTTCAGGTGTATTTGATCTGTTGTGTTCACACCTCTGCGCTGGCAGGGTGCCCCAATGTGTAGGTAGGTAATTTGAGCAAATTAGGAGGATGGGGCCTGTGTGTTATTAATGACACCCCATACCCTCCACTGCACGTCCACCTATTGTTCCCTCCTCTGCACACACCTTTCTTTTCTTCCGCTCTGAGTCCCCCCGGTCCCATCTGCGCCTCCTGCTCAACACCCACCCACCCCCCAGCCCTTCTAAAGGCACAGTGTATGGTATGCACACACACACTTACATGGGACGGGGGCGGCAAAAGAGGGGGATTGGTTCCAGGTGCCAGTTTGAGTGAGAGCATTAATCAAGCAGACAGATCTTCCTGTCACAGACACCTTTTTAGTGAACATAAATACACACACACACACAGCACTGTACATGTATACATACTCTACTGTATTACACCTGTAGAGGAGTAACTACACAACCCAACTGTCATTGCTGTTTGCTACATACTAAACTCCCATTTACAAATACAAAATTTCTCCATGAGTGTTTCTTAAATGCGTGCTGAGTGATAAATGGCTATGACTCGAGAGAAAGTGAGCGTTGATACCAACGTCTGAAGACACGTCGTAACAAGGTGCACTCAACTCAGCGCCACTGATCTGCTGCCAAGGTATTGATCATAGTCAGAGCTTTGGTGTAACTCTTTGATGCTTCTTTACTCATCTCGTTTAACTTACTACTCAAAAAAAAACGGAGCTAAATCCTACATTTCCATGTTTACACTCTGGCACATTATGCGTCACCTCACGTAAATAATCAGAATTGCTTAAAAAATACAGCTAACACGTCCAACCTGTGCTGCTCTTTTCATGACCTGCTGGTAAGTAGGTTTATATATTTGGGAGTTCGGCCTGAGTCAGAGGGGATACCGCATTCCTTTAAGATTGAACTAACAAGGGGAAAAACCTGCCCTTTTCTCCGGCATGGGGTAGAACAGGTAAGGCCTTGTGTAGGTGCTGTGGCCGCGCTCTCACTCACATCGTTACAGGCTGAACCCAAACATCCAGGAGGCTCGACACTCCATATTTCCCCCTTATAGAAACATGGAGTGTGGAAGCAAAGCCGCCTCAGCCGTATTGCAAAAAAAAAAAGAGTAAGGGGTTTGCTAAACAATGCTGTTCAGGTTTCCTGTGGCTTGCTGTATCAGCTCCGCTTAAAGCCATCTTCTAAGTTAAATAACTGAAATAAAATCTGAATGCTTGAAGTAAAAACAGAACATGAAACAGAAAGAGAGCACAGTCAAAGAGGTACATATATGATTCCTGGTTATAATACTGGTGTTTTGTTTCATTAGCGTGAACTGGTTCCAAGACAGGCCAATTTTCAAAGTGTTAGGTAGTTACTTCCTCTCTGAGGGCTTATATCGGATAACAGTAATTCACCCAGCATGATGCAATTGAAATGGATGAAGGGCCGCAGGATCTTGTTAAGTGTGAAAATAGCACAGCGCAGCATTAAAAGCTTCACTGGCTAACGCAATGGCATTAAGCTACCTGGTAATTATGGTGTATTCAAAAATCACGGCTATGTATTACATGTGGGAGTTTGAAGAGCCATCCAAAAAATACACACTAATTTGGCATTTATCTTGAGTAAACACTGCAGATGTATTGGACGTTTGCATTGATTTATGAGAAAACTGAGCCTTGTTAAGAGAGAGATGTTAGCGCTCAAAGCGTTGAACAGTTAGGCATCGTCGCTCCTTATCTTTCGAGAAGATCGTTTTTGAGTCTATACACACTTTAAATAGTAGAAACCTCCAGTAAGCACAGTCAATTGGCGGGTTGCCTTATCATAATAGTGTAATTAGCCCCAGAGCTACTGAATATGAGGATAAAACAAGGGATAACACACAGTGCCGTGTGAGTATTTACACTGTATTCTCCGTTTGTTGTTGCAGTCTCCATATTACAGGAGTGAATGTAATCTCACTCTCCTTGTTAGACTCCTTTTCTCCCATGTTTCAATATATCCTTCTTGGTCGGAAGAGACACTGAAATTGTGCAAGAACTGGTAGTTCAGAGTAGTTTGTTGACTGATCTGGGCGAGACAACAAAAATTTGCCAGTTGACAATATAAAAAAAATGCCTCACAATCAAGGTTTCTCTTAATTTTCTGGAAAACGAGTCATGTGCTTTATATGAAATGAAGACTTTGGAGCAGTTTTCTTACATTCACTGCTGTATAACTATCAAAATAGCCTTAGACCTTTTAAAAAATCACAGAAAACCCCCAGCTTTCACATCTTTAACAGTGAGAGAGATGTATTTTCAGGCCATTAGAATAACAGGTTATGGTGTTCCCATGACACTCTCATTTAGACCTTAATAACTGCCTACAGCCTATTTAGGGCCATAATCAACCCACCATACACTGTTACTACAGATGACTGAAAATACAGACCAATTAATCTATCTTTGATTAAACACTGATCACATTAACACGCTGCACCTCCCTGATTACCCTCAGGAATTACGTGGACTAATGTGTACCTCTAGCACTAATAAGTCCTAATAGCTAGTGCAGCTCGCAAACACACACGCACCATTTTACTCCATCAATATGACCCTGCTGGGATTAAATAACATGTTTGCCTCAGAGGTACAATTAAGCATTGCTAAATAGAGTTCCTTTGAGCCTAGAGTTAAGGGAAGAGTCTTCGCTGCACAGTAGCAGCCAGTGAAGCGCTCAGATTTTTCCCCCTGGCTTTTTCAAATTACCTATTGATGAGTGGGCTTCACGTCTCCCTGGCTGTGGGGGGGGGAGGGGAGGGGGAGGGAGGGAGGATGTCTGGTTCACTTTTAAGATGTCTCCAAGAAGCAGGCCTGTGGTTAGATCTAAGGCAACACTTATGCAACAGAAGCTGCCTTTCTCAAATACATATACGGTTTCCCTGCAAATTATCAGAGATTTTCTTTGGGGAAAGTTTTCCGCCCGGAGTCTTCAGATATTTACCCACATCGTCCTGCTTCTCTTTTGATCGTGTTGATTTGGGTCCGTCTGTGTAAGCAATTTTTTTTTTTTTTTCGTCTGTGACTGCACAACTTTACTGAACAATAATTGGTCCCATGACTTAATTGTCTATATGTAATTAAGTTTGTAATAGAGAAAATAGGCACTTAAATGTTCCCCAGAGAGACATGGTGGTTGAGTGGGTGCCACACATGTTGAAGATTATTCTGCCCTCCCCATCTGCCAGTATGAGCAGTTATAAAAAATGTATTTGAGGCAATTAAATGAAAATTGCATGATGTAAATGCCAAGACAAATTTTAATGAGACCCCTTTCTCAATTGGAATATTCGACTCAAGTCGGCTCAATTTATCGCTGGGAATGTACGCTCCTAAATTAAAAATGTCCTTAAACACAACTCTAAGGACGGGGATGGAGTAATGTGGCTTTCTAACAAACAAAACAATATTTTGTAACTTGTGTTCTCAGCAAACTGGCTGACACCAGACTAAATGATCCAGGAGAAACATAGGAGGAGGAGAACTTTAAAAAAACAAAACAAAAAAAACAGAAATAACAAGAGGGCAAGACTAAAGCTCAGTTACATCAACATCCACCAAATGGATTTAAGTTGTGAGGGGACTGATGGGGGAAAAGACAACTAATCCTTAGCTTTCTTTATCAAGATTAACAGATATAAATATATTTGTCAAAATCATATTAGAATCATTATGTATATATAATTTCTCCCTATTTAAGTTCAATTAACACATTCAGCTCAAAAACAACTTTACCTCAAATTCAGTGACTTTTTGTTTGTTAGAGATAAAAATGATGACAACACCAATACACAATTTTTTGCTAGTTCTGAAGGACTATACATTTATTTATTTTAAATTATAAATACAACAGAAAGCGCTGGTGGTCTCGCAAAACTGCACTGCGCTGCTGTCAAGGGGACTTTTTGTGGTTGCACTGACAGATTTACTACCCAGATGTTCATAAACATGGGCAACATCATTGAGCCGCAGCACAATATCAATCAACAAAATTTCTACATGAATCGATCAGTGATCATCTCTCCCCTCTGTCTCGCCACCTGAACATTTGTACACATCTGCTCTTCTCTCCGCTCTCTCCGCCTCTACCACAGCATGCTTTCAATTTCCTGCGGTGCTGCTCTTCTCCTCGTTCTCCCGCGCTCCGACCCCAGAGACACACCGACAGGTCAGGGGTTAACATGGTAATAGGTGGTGGTGATTGGTAGAAGACGCTCACTCTCTCCCGGCTTTCAGAGCGCATTAGAGCCACCCTGCTGCTGTGAGGCATGAGCCCAGAACAGCTGTGTCTGACCACGGAGCGACTTCTTAAAAACATCTTTTAAACATTTGATTTGGACAGAGGAGCCGAGGCTATGGACCGGAGCGAGAGAGAGAGAGAGAGGGTGGGTTGGGGGTGGGGGGTAAGGGGGGGGGGATTGTGGATCTATTAAACTGAGCTTGTCTCTCCTTGTGTCGCACGGGAATGAAAATGTTTGTTTAAATTTGAAAATTCATCTGGTAAACCTAAAACATCATTTATTTTGCTGATTAAATTAGATTGTGTAGAGAAGCTGTCACAATACAATACACCAAACCCAAAACAGAGGCCACAAATTGGAGCATGCGAGCTGGCCTTCACAGGTAATTGAAAATCATAAAGTCGACACTGCTACTGTGCACAAGTCTTGAATCTCTTGTGCGCTTATTTCCTTTAGGTCCAATTTGGGAGCCAAGGAGCATGAAGATACAATTGAACAAATAAAAAATAAAAAAATGTGAAGAATAAATTGAGTTGAAAAGTGTCATTGTGCAAGTCTTGGAAAATATAAATATTTTCATGGGGAGAAAATATGTTTCAGGTGGGTTTTTGTTACACATACGCACAAATCTGGAGTTTATTACACCAAAACAAAAATCATTTTTTTTTATCTTTTTAGTAATTTGTGGAGAAGCAACATGTCAGAATAAAGTGATTGCAGCTCTTGAATTGTGAATTCATAATATGGAAGTCAACTTGGAGTCACTTCATGTTCAATGTGGATTCATGTCTGTCGATTAAATTCTCCCTGGAGGCTGCAGAAATCTACATTGATTAATGACAGCAGCGCCACTGAACAATTTCAGGAAGCGATTACAGATCTTCCTTGGCAAACTAATCAATACTTCTTCCTTACACACAACAGAGACACCCAACACACACAATCCAGTAATCCCACATCTTGTTTCAATGCTCAACTGTAAACTCTCTTGTGCAGCGTCTGTTTACGTTTGTCAAAAATATCACCCATGCTTTTGTTTTTGGTTCCGCAATGGCATCGCTTTGTAAATCTAAGGGTATGTTGCACAACATGTCATCTCCCTCTTTCAGAAATATTTATAAACATCGCGTAGAGTAAATATTGGAATCTCGAAATGCGGACGGGTTTTTTTGTATTTGTGCACCACAAAAGCCTTGATGATAGTTGGGTCTTTCCTCCACCACAAAAGCTTGGACCTTGATAGCAAGGTCCTCAATGACCTTAGCTGATCCTCTCCACTCATCTGGACCCGAATCCTTCGATCACATCCAAGATCCTTACCCCCCAGACCCAAACCCTTTCATTCCTTTACCCAACCCTCAACACCTGACCCAAAGTCCTCCCCATGACATGAGCCCCTAACCCAACTCCAGACACAACAGCAACCAGCGAGGCAGTACTCACCCCAGAAGAAGTTTTGTTGACATGGTGTCACTGTGCTGAAAAGGCTGTTAGATGCCATAGCTGCCTCTGGTTGCAGCAAGCCCCACTTTTGTTCCTCTGTGGTTTCCGTGACCCTTGACACGTCCTAAACCAAGAGCACGCAGCATGTCATGAAGAAAAAAAATGAAAAAGCCATCCACAAGACATGCTTTTACGTATCAACTATTTGGATGACCACAAGTAACAACCAGGTCTGGTTTTATAGAGAAAAAAAAATTGCAGAGGCAAATATCGCCTCTGCGGATAGATCAGATGGTGTCGGACTTGCTTGCTTGGCGAGTGTGGTTGGAACGTACTTACTCGCTTAGCGCCGTCCTTGTGACTGGTGCTGGCCCGCGACGATTAACCATTTACACTCCAGGTCGCCCTCAAACACCAACCCCGAGCCGCACGTCTGTGGTTCTGTGGTTGTTTGGGAGGCGAGCAGAGCCCTCACACAACCCAAACGGCACCAGCTTTAAAACTCGTCTCTTTCCTGCCCTCCATGTGCCGTCACTGGAGAGCCTGGGTCACATGCCCCCTGACGTCATCACGGCACAGCAGTTGAGTGGGACAGCCTACCGTTGTGGCTTTCTTCCCTCTCCTCTCCTCTCTTCTCCTCTCCTCTCCTCTCCTCTCGGCTCTTTTTTCTCCCTCCTCCTTCTCTCTTACGCGTGGTTCGGCAGCGTTTCCAGGCTCTCTGGGGGATCGGGGTCTGACGCTCCCATGAGTCAGGAGGCTTCAGTGGGGGCAGCTTGTTCAACCGCCCATGCCTCCTCAGCATATGGGGAACAGCGCTCTCTCTGCTTTGCTTCCCTTCACTCTTTCATCCCCCTCCCTCTCTCTTTCTGTTCCTCTCTCTGACACTGCTGCTCTTTCCCTCAACTCCTTTAACAGGCTGCCGTGCTGCTCCTGTCTGCCTCTGAGCAGGGAGAGCTGAGCTTGGTAAGATTTGAGGGTGTGAGTGAGGAGCGAATGGCTGGCTGGCTCACGGTGTGAGACTGGGTGTGTATATGTGTGTGGTGTGTGTGTGTGTGTCTGAGCATGGGTGTGTTTGTCTGTGTATGCGGAGAAGCGGGGAGAATGGGGGAAAGAGAGAGAGAGAGAGAGAGAGAGAGAGAGAGAGAGAGAGAGAGACAGAAAGACTGGGTGAGTGAGTGTGTGAAGAGAAAGAGGGAGAAAAGAGGAGGTGGTGTGAAACTCTGCTTATTTACAGACGAGCGTGTCTGAAGGGCTGCTTCTGTGTCACTTTTTGCAGCCTGAATTTGTTTTTCTTTTTTCCTGTTTCACACTTCTTTACGTTGCCGTGTCACAGACAGTAGTCATGTTATCCGTGTGTGCATGCGCATACGCACATGCAAGCCCGTACCGTGATTTAATTGGCTCTCATAGAAGCGACAGACGGGGGCGATTCCTGTAAGAGCCTGTAAATCATGGCCACCTGTCTTCCCTCTGAAAGAGATGCCTTCTCACAGTCTCGGTAACACTTGAGGACACACACACACACGCGCGCGCACACACGCACTATAACACAAACACCGTGCAAGAATGGCCTGCCAGGTTGTAGAGTAGTGAAGGCAGCTCATAACAATCAACGATGAATCATCACACTCCAAAAACACCCACCGATTCCCACACACATGCACATGCAGCACACACCCTCACACGTCCCGGCACTGTGCCACGGTTCGTCTTTGATCAGCGATCACAGGTGTTTGTTACAACAGATGAAAAACGCAGACGGGGTGTTAGTACAGAAGCAGAGGAATGTGTGGAATGAAGCTGGGAGTTCAGTCAGGTTCGAAAGTGTTAAAGTATCTCTGTTATCTTGTCACTTGCCAGTGGGCAAGTATGACTAAGCAGTAAAGAGAGGAATTGTCCCTTAAGCTCTTTTCTTATGATTTGTTAATGCCAGTGGAAATTTACTATCTTTCAATCAGTAATTTGCAATTTCCAGTCATACTAATTATCACCGTTTTTGCAGTTGCAGCTTGTGATTTAAAGTCAGATCACCCTGATTTTGTCATGTACCTCTGATTGTATCAAGCCATGTAGATACAAAAGTTTACAGATTTCTGCCCCAATACAGTGGAAGTGAACAGACTGTTGTTTACACTGTTGAAAAATAAAAAAAAAAGTTAAATGTAAAATTATTCATCAGAACAACTTTCTTTGGCATAAATTGCTCCTAAATTGAAGGGAAACTGTGTTCTGTGGATTATCCAGAGTAACAGGGACATTGTTTTTTTAAAGACATGTTGCTGTTTCATTCTGTTTGCACCACAAACAAAATGACTTTAACCTCTGATGTGCTTGAGTGGTAGCAGATATCTCAAAGATGGATTTCTTAAAGCCTTGTCAGATAAAACCAAAACTTAGTTTTGGTTAAAAAGAAAAAGGGGGATTATTTGTGTGAACTGACCCTTTAACTGTTGATCTATAGCAACAACTATAAAGTGTAGTAAACATTTTGTTTGGGTGAATTGTCACATTTTGAGTCATAGATTCAGCTTTTCTGAAAACAGTTTATAAGTAATTGTCTTTCAGGAACTGTAAATATAGTAATGTTACAGTAATTCTATACTTAATGTAAACTACTTAGAAAGCATGTAGTGAGAACTTTCTTATTGCAACTATTTAGGAAAAATTACAGCTTAAAGTCCAAATGATGTTAATTCATCTTAGTAATTGTAAGTCATGGTTGCTCACTCTGGCAACAAAAATAAAAATATTTAATACATTTAACCAAGTAATAAAGTAAAACTATTACATTTATTTATTTGTCTAATTGCTGCTGGTGAAATTAAACACGTTTCATTATTTAGCAACAGATTATTAACCCTTATTTCTTTCAAATCTTAATGACCTTATTGTAGGTTGAGGAAAACAAGTGAATAATAATAATGTGAAATATGAAATACAAACAATCCACCCAAATTCTACGGCACAACAGCAATTCCACAAGTCTTAGCCACCTACCTTATTTTTGTGCAGTGAAACATTTTCCTTGGCCCGGTGCTTTGTAAATATTTGCTGTCTAAAACAAGAACATGCCTCTTGAGTTACAGAATCCTTAGGGAAGGGCTGTTCAGATGCTGCTATTGGCAGCTTGCAAACACACTGTGTATCACAGAACATACGCAGTGCATATTTCCATTCAGAGATTTAATGTATCGTGTCATCCGTACAGTTTTCTTTCATACTAAGCACACTCAAAATGACTCAACAATAGTCTTCCTTAATAATTGTTAGACATGTGCATATATATTCTGGGTAATCAGTGCAACAACAAAGACAAGCTTTGCATGTAGGATTAGTTTGGTACTTGATACTTGAGTCTTTCAAGAATAATGTCTAAAACTGTGTATAAACATTTCTAAGGTTATTGCAAATGGATGCTTTTGCTGTCAGAAGAACTAAAGTGCAGGACAGAGTGCGGCACCGCTGTGAGTTCTGCCGAGCCACAATAAATTACACGCAGTTTGATGGGAATATAATTTGCACGTCGTGATTGAATCTAAAACATGGAATGAAAAATAAAGCATAAATGTCAAACCCGACTCACATGGCAGGAAACATAACTTCTTGGGTGGCATGACATGTGATAAACAACCTTGATGGCGAAAAATCCGAACTATGATGATGTTGTAGTCTCAGATATCGCTGCATGAGTTTTTTTTAAAAAAGAAATGCAAAGATTGTAACTAAAAGGAGCAGATAATGAACAATAATAAAGTTTAGTTAAAGTTGAGCAAATATTGTTTTACTTGCCCAACTCTCGGTCAGGTCAGTGGTTCACTCACCTTAAGAAAACCACAACAAACCCTTTTCATCACAGAAACCTTGACCACAACTGCTACCCTCACCTATGAGTAAGTCTAAAAACTTAATTCAACTAACCCCAGATCTAATCCAGGGAACATGCAAATTAAAGGTTCTGGTTTTGTTTTCAAAAGAATAATGATTCCTGGTAAATAAACAGTATTCAGTTAAAAAAGGTATTTATTGAATTTATTGAAATTTTTTGGAAGGATTTTACCAACTATGTTGTGAGAGGAGCCAAACAAGAGAGAATGTGGTGTTACCAATTTTGTGATGTTATCTAGAGTTCATATGAAACAAAAATGTTTCAATGGATGTAACATATCTAATCACACTGTATATATATATGTATATATGAGCAGCGGAAGGAGCTTCATACAGCATAACATGGAAAAAAAGCCACCTCTCTTGAGGGATGTACCACGGGTTTGGAGAAGTCTTCATTTTGCTGTAGAGACAATTTTTTAATATATGTACTCCTTGCTGACAAAAACAGAGAGAGCTGCTTTTATGTGAAAGTAATAATGTTAAAGGCTGGAATATGATGTGGAATATAATATTTCATTCATTACTGGTTCTCCACTGGTGGCCGTATACTATACTTACTATACTTGTGTGTGTGTGTGTGTGTGTGTGTGTGTGCGGAGCTGAAGAGCTTGGACATACTCGGAGATCTGGCCAAGGTCTGCCCTGAGGACTGTGGTCGATGGCCCACCCTGCCAGACACTTTCTCTCTTCTACCACTCAGGACCACACACCTTCAAATGGACTCACTTTGTTATCACAAGCTCTCATAGAAACATAATAGAGGTATCATGTGTTGGGACATGCTTAAAATTACACATGCTATTAACACAGTGTGCGTAGCGTAGTGCTGCTGGATACGGTGGATGGTTTCTTCGCTTTGTCAAAGCAGATGAACTTCGAAGTGGACTGTTTTCATAGAAAATTATTTCTTGCAACAGAGTATTTCTGTAAAAATATTGGGGGATAATGATACCTAAGATGAGTTAAAATTAACTCAGACTGAGGCTGTAAGACTGTCTGTATTCGTCTCTCTGCGAAAGCTAAAAATGATGTGACATAATTAGCCCAGAGCAGACATTACGCACGTGTAGGTATTACAGTATTAGAAAAGGAAGGGCTTATTAATAGCCCTTTTGGCTCGTGTTGTGTACTCTCTCTGGCGAGGCATCAGAACGGCCTGGCCGGGCAAACAGGCAGGTACAGTGATTCACTTTAACAGGCGACATCTGTAAAACGCCAAGGTAGTTTACACTGCGGCCGAGCCCGAATTAACATGCTTTCATTGGAAACAAACACCACTTGCAATCAGCTTCTGTTGGCCGCTGTGCCACTGGTGTGAACGTAAATATCTCCTTACAGTGCTGCTGAGGCGGCACGGTGACCTGCAGCCATAGAATAAAGCAAGAGTCATGGAGAGGTTCACTTCAACATGGTCCAAAACTCATGGAAGTGCAGAAACTTAATCTACGACACAGCGTCGCCAAGAGGATGTTGATGTTCTATGTGAATTGTTTGGTAAGGTACGGTATGGTATAATCTTAATGAAAAGTAGATATTTTTCTTTTGGAATCCAGCAGGGGTATCTACATCTTCCAGTGACTTAAGGCCCTTTCTTGTGGTGTCTGGACAGCTGTTTTTGGAGTCACAGCTTTGAGGGAAAATAAAGTCGGCCTTTAAGTAATAAGGGGAAATGTTTAATATCGAATGGCGCGCGCACAACCTAAACACACATTAAAAATAGCTCTTAGAGTTGTGATTACATAAAACTGCAAAAAGGGGAAAGTCAGATCATTGGTGGAGACTGCGATGAGGAGGCTGTGGCTGACCACTGAGAGACTGAGCCATTTCTTTTTTCCTCCATTCCTCATTTTAATCAAGGTCCTGGTCCAGGATAAACAGTGCCTACCTACACTGCAGTTCAAACAGCGAGGCCCGCTGAGACCCAAGCGATGATTTCTAAATGTTCACTGACAAGTTGGTTTAATTTGTGTGCTAAGTAGATGGAGGTGGACTTATATATATCTTCCTTACTTGGCATACATACACTCTCCTGCTATTTCTCCACCTCTGTGGAACTTTATGGTGCTTCTCCGTCTGAAATGCATACTGGTCCTCCACGAGTTTTGCTCTTCGGTTTATATATGCCATGCTGTGTTAAAGGTGAGGACAGGTCCAGCCGTGGAGACCTGAACAGGGACTTACAGCGGCTTCTCCATACCAGAGACTCGCTGACCATGACTGAGGACCTCGGTGATGATCTACTCTAACTCTGATTCTCTCTCGGTCTCTACAGCTCATGTCCAGGGAGGTTGGTACAGTATAGTTGTGGCCACTGGAAACCCTGTTATTGTGTGGTCAGTTGTCAACAGCTGAGAGATTTTACAATAGCTGCTAGGCCGAGGTCAACAGAGTTCAAGTGGCTGAACTGCTAAGTCAGCATGATAATTACATCGCACTGATGATACAACTCCACTACAAGGCTGAGAGTCACATGACGCCCCCAGTCACATGATGCCGTCACTCTAGGCAAATGTCAATAACAGAAATGACTGTGTGTCATGCGTACGGCGAGTGTGAGGACGAATAAGTTAACTCTGCTCTGGCTGTGACTCAAATCTGGGGGTCACAACAGCCAATCGCAACCTGAATGAGCTTACACATAAGCTGCCCATTATGTGTCTCAGAAACTCAGTTTACTTGCTGTCGAGAACAAAGTATGTCTGATAAAAGCAGACGGCTCACTGGAGAAACAAGCCATTATGAGGAGGAGTTCGGCACTGTGTCACTGACAATGGGGCAAACAAAAGGCTCTGTTGTCTTCTCGAGCCGGTGGGTTATTTTTTTTTCTGTGGGGCTTTTGTGATAGATAATTGCCCTCCTCACATGATTTCATAATGCTGTGACTCGTCTTTCAGTCCCTGTGTAACACAATAACAAGATAAAAAAAAAAAGGGGGGGATCTAAATCTGAATTTTTGACATTGTTTAGAAGTGGCCGCTTTTCTTCATTGTGGTGTATAATTTTAGAAAGATGTATGAGCAGGACGCTGACTTGAACCAGTCATAATACAGCCTGGAGCACAGGCAGGCAGGCTAGCTCCCAGAGTTCACTGGCTGTATTGTCTTAGGATAATCATTTAAAACTGTACCATAGTTTATGGCTTTATATCTTACTGATGTCTGAATATGAAATTTAAATCAGATGGGAATACTCCAAGTCAACCCAGATTTATACAGAATTAAAAAAAGAAACTGTTAGCATAGTACAATTATATCAGATGTGACATTTACAGTATTTAGTATTTTGTATCATCATTTTTAACACTTAGATAGTATCATAATAGGACTTTTAAGCTATTTTGTATAAGGCTGCATAAGTTGATGTGTATCACCTTATCTTCTTTTAAGATGTATACTTCTGCTATTTATTTTTCTCTCTCTATTTTGCACTACAGACTGCAGACACAGCACACAAATGAGAGTCTGTGTAGCCACCCCAAGGACTGAACTGTAAACATTGTTCTCCACACAAAGCCGTCTGCACATGTACTGTACGTGCACCAAAGTAACCCTGGGGCATTGTCTATTAGCTGTTTGGTAGGTATGCAATCTTTCTTCTGAGTCAGCAGAGATCAATCCAGCACAAGCCAGCCGAGGAATGTATTTACCTCTCATGGAAAAAAACACTTAACTTCAAACAGGGTGCACCTATCACATTATAATGTATGCTGGAATTCGGATAATCCAAAAACATATTGACACACAGACATTACATTATAGCTGATTATGGTGGCACAAAAAAAAAGGGAAGAAAGAAAGAAAGAAGGAAAAAAAACAGTACTACATTCCTCTGTGCCGTTAAAACATGCATGCAGATTATATACTTGTAAAAAAAATTAAAGCTTACTGTACTTCTGGGAGTAGTTTTCGATTGAAAGCAAAGAACTCCAAAGCCCGGTTAAACAGTAGTAGATGAACTATGTTGTTGTAAAATGTGGCACAGAGGAAAATTTGACTTTGTATGCATACCTGAAGTAAATTTCATTAACTTTCTGTGGTTTCCTCAGTGGCAGAACAAGTATTCAGATCCTTAATTAAAGTAGCAATACCACAATGTAGAAATGCTCCATTTATAGAAAAAAGCTCTGAATTCAAAATGTTACTTGGGTTACGAGGAAGGCGCTTAAAATTAAATGTATTAATATTATTATTATTACTTTCTGTAAGTAAATGTCATCAAGTATTATCAGCAAAATGAACTTAAGAGGTATAAAAAGTAAAAGTACTTATTATGTGGGAGAAACCGCCTCTATGAGTTTTATATTTTATTTTTATTATTTTATTGGATTATATTTATTTATTTATATATTTTACTTTATTGGATAATAAAAGTAATCTCCAGATTAAATTAAATCAAACCAACTACGGTTTTGTGAATGCGATTGGTCACCGAATGAAATATATGTTTAATGTCATCTACTAAAACCTGTACTAGGGTGCATTCATGTTGAAGTCTTAACAATATACTGATGTATATTAAATGTAATTATGGTCACACTGTTGGCTGCCCAATTCTAAAACTAAAAACTCTAAAATGAAATGTTTATATATGTCTTTCCAATGACCAAATATAAGAATTGATGAACACTCACAGCATAATATTTAGTACATATCTTTAATGTGGAAAGTTGGAGCCATTTATGAATGAGGGTGTGCTGAACTGTGCTTTGTGGTAGCAACACATTTAAATACAGCAGGAAAAATCATTCATGAATCCTAAATTGGCAAAAAAAAAGGCCTAATGCATTTGTAGTAGCTAGTGACTCTCATCTTCCAGTAGCTGGTCTCCCTGGAGTTGAAACACGGTCTTATTTCTGAACAATATACAGAATTAGATTTAGCTTTTAAGTCCAAACAGTTCTCAACTGTTCCAGAAACTGAAAGGAGTACTGCTGCAGTTACATGAGGTTATGTATTTGTGAATTACAATGACTGCCTTTTGTACTCTCTAAACATTCCAGCAGGCTGCAAGATGAAATGCTGGAATCTGAGGCATGATGCTAATTTGAAGACAGAATAAATCTATAAATCTGACTTAGTCTCTCGCTCGGGGATATACAGCCATGATAATTACAGGTTGACTTTACAGACATGCAGACATCTCTCATCTGTATTGCTAATAGTATAACCAGCAGGCTGCTACGTGCTTACTCAATGTCTAGCAGTAGGGGTGAGCAGAGGTAAGCTGTAACAATGATATCATTATAAAGAAGAAATCGGTCGGCTCAAATAGCATGTTATGACAAAGATTTACTGCAGTTAAAAAATAATTATCTGTTTGTCATTACAATGCGTGTCAGTTGTAGGATTGTCCATTAATTATCATTTGTGAATAATTCTGAGATCACCGATGAAAATAACATTTGCAGGAATGCAAAGCCAGATGTTTAAGTTTGTGCCATGGCATTAGCTTGAAGCCAGCATTAAAACATATTTGTGAATACATTGCGACGCTTAACTTGTCCCTTGCGAACAAACAAACAGGCATCCCCTTCCACTGGCAGCATGACTATCTGAGGAAGATCTAACACAAAGCATAACGGATGATCTGGGAGGACAGTGCTGCATCTGGTTGTAGTTAAATCCTTGTTTTGCTGTGTCCTTCAGAGTTGGTGCCATAGGCCCAACTGCTCAAGCAAGTAGAGTTCATATGGACGCAAAACCAACATGTGGTGCCTGGAAGACTCCCCACAGAGGTCAGCTTCAGGACTCACCGGCCCAAGAGACAATGGATCAGGACTGAGTGGATTGGATCGCTGGTAAAGGCCATGAAACGAACACTAGAGAGCCTCGGAGGAGCGAGACATAAAATAGACCGTCGGCCACGTGGGAAGCTTTATTGAGCTAGAATTCTAGAGACGAGGCAAAAAGTAGGCCTGCTCAGATTTAATCTACACAGCTAAAAAATGCCTCTTTTTGCTGTTTCTCATTTTATTTCTACATGAAGTTCTGAGTTTTCTCAGCTGAGTGGGTGGGCTGGATGAGTTCCACACTAGGGGCCAATCAGAACAGGTGAGTCTTCCATCCAAACCAATCAAACCCTGTCGTTCTCTAAGACGTGACGAATTTCAATGCGCAATGCTAACATGCCCTCTCCGCTGACGACGGGTCCGCCCTGGATTGGTCGGTCTTTCTGCCTCTCCTTCTGCATTTGTAGGAGTTCATCAGAGGCAGTTATATTGTTTTTGCATGGTCAGACTTTTCCGGGTATTTTTGCGGCCTCCTGTTTGCACACCTGGCGGAATTGTGAAAGTTTGTCTTGGGTCATGTGTGTTTACCCACCCCAGGCCCCAGAGGTGACCCCATCACGCCACCGACAGGGAGGCCAGCACTTGCGTGTGGCGATTTCCAAAGTGGCCAGGCTTGGAGAAGGGCCACACTGCCTGTGCTGCCTTTCAGCAATCTGGCCCCGCTCTGGCTGCGCCTTGAGGGGAGAGGTGGAGGGGGGGGGGGTTACTTGTTGGCAGAGCCCTGCAATGTTTTCAGAAGCACAGACTTCTGGCAGCATCGCTCAATATGATGGAGAAAAATGCCTGCTGCTAATGAAAGCCAGCAGTGTCTCTCCAATTGGACGACAACCCAAAAGGCATTATGTAACTGAGATACCGTAAACATTTCAAAATTGTCTCTCAACAAATTATCAGTGTTTATTTTTTCCACATTATATCTGATATTTTTGAAACAGTTTGTAATTGAAGGAACTGCTCTGAATATAACAATCTTAGACTACGTTTCTTTTGAAACCAAGGACATTTTGCAAGCAATAATTTTTCTATTTCATTATCAAATAGTCCTTTGGCTATGCCAAAAGGGTAAGTACCAGGCATAGTTTTTAGATGTCGAGATGTTATTTTGTAAGGTCTTAATTTGTACCAATAAATAATCAAAATACAAAGGCTGACTTTGTGGCTTTAGGTCAGTGTTAGATGTTTTCCTCAGCATGTAGTATTTGACTTCAATCACTGTGACAAAATCACAATCCTGGCTTATCAGAGATGTGCAAACGCTGCATCTGCAATAATCAGCGACTGGTGAATGCTCCTCTTTCACTGGTGTTTTGATAGTGGTGTTTTTGGCCTGAGCCCAGTGCTGCACCTACAGTATGTATTAGTCAAATATTTATCTTGTTCAGAAATACATGGCTATATTGAGATGGGAATAGGGTAAGATGATTTAATGGGCACACCAGAGGGCCTTCTTGGGTGCCAAAGTTTTGCAATTTTGGTGGTCTTCTCTCAGAGATCAGACACCCCAAAGGCCGTTTAGGAGACCACGAGATGCCATGATTCAAGACCCACTGAGGGGACATGAAAGTGTGCAGATGATGGAAGGGTCTGGATGGCAATTACTGCTCATCAAGGCAAATTTCAAAGGGTGACTAAATTGTTGAAAGTCTTGCACATGATAGATTTACAGTTTTCCCCATGGTGTCTTCCCAAAGAGTCAGGGTGGGGAAGACCCATTTTATGTCTGCACAGACATCATCAACTACACAACAACTATAAGCCTTTCTTCGCTGGAAGAGATTTTTCAAAGTTTATGAAGTTAATCAGAACTTACATTTGGAAATGCAGAAGCATTCCGGCCTGTCCAATGTGTACTGTTTACTGACTGCAACTCAAGCAAAGTACAGTATAACCATTTGATCCTACTGAAATAACAGAAACAAGACAAAATCTGTCTCAGTCTGTATTTGGAATTCTAAATCTTTCTCCCTTTTGACTTTTATGCTCCAGACCAGCATAGAAAATGTGATTTTCCAGTATATTTAATGAACCAACATTCATTCAAAATAGTTTGAAGGAACATTTCATCTTTAAAGCCGTTTCCTCTGGAAGATTCCTTGCCGTATTTGAGAATTGAAGAAGTTTCTAACTTACACATTACACTTCATATATCAATGTTAATGTCAACTGCCATAAACTTAAAAATAATATTTGTCTTGTTGTATTTTTCTCCATGTCATGAAATTTGATGAAATGTTCTAAAGTGTCTTTTTGTGTTGTCCTTTGGATAGCCAGCCACAGGAATAGATGTTTCCAGAAGGCACTACTAAAGTTACAGCATGAGGGGAATGAATCAATCTACCCGAGTTCTGGTTTTTCACTTGAAAATGTAGCAACACTTAATCACTATACAATTCCTGGTACAAATGCACTGAAAGAAGTTGTAAATTCCGTCATGAATGACAAGTTATTCATTAACTGATGATGCAGAGTTAATCTGCAGTTGCTCATGGACAGATACGTGCTTGCAAACCTAAAAAATATTTCAACTCATGCACATACTGTGTGCAATTTTAGAAAACACAAGAGTCATAAACAGAAAACATGTTGTCATTAACAAACTGCATTTTTCGAGAAAAGTTCCAAGGAGGATGTGTAATGAGCCGTGTGTGTGTTTAAGAATTATTTTAGCTGTGTACAGACTTACAGTGTTTGAACCAGGATTTTCTGGGAGGGGAGCAAATGGGTCCATTAATATTTTTCTACTCATTTCTATATTTACGGTAAACAGAAATCAGTTGATTGCTACAAAATGATCAAAGTGAAATAAGAATATATGTTTTATATATTGTAGACATATAATTAATGTCTGTTAAAACATTTTCAGGAAATTGTGAAACCATGAGGATAAAATAGAATGATCAATAAAGCATATCCATTTTTCTTCACCAAAAAATAATATCTGACTTTTACTTGATGTCAGCTTCAAAGAACTTAGGCCTAAAAGTTGATCTGTCAGTAGAAACCTCAGGTAATTTATCGTTAATAATATTTAGTGACAAAAGCTACATTAACAGCTGTCAGTCAGTACTCAACTGCTATCTACCTAAAACATACAAGGCTGAAAAATGAGTTGCGCAGGCAGCTGATGCTACATACTGTATTGTTTGCCAGATAACAGCCAACAGTTTAATTTTATAGGTAAGCTAACCCACAAAATGAAGGTTAATTGACTACAGCTGATAAAATCAAACATGAGAAGCCTGCTAACTGGCACTGATCCTGTCTGTGATCTTATTTGGATCTTATTTGGATGTACATGAAACTCTCCCAGTTAAATCATCCGTACAAAAGATCAACAACTACGTTATAAAATATTTGGTTCTTTGATTAAAAAAGTCAAAGGTACAAAAACTTCTGGGGAGAAGTTAACTTCGACTCGACTAAGTGCGTTTTGGCAAGAAACATCCAGTCACAAAGTTCCTGTCACGTACACTGGGCGGTAATGGTGGTAGGTAGCAAAAGATTACGCTGTTGAGAAAACTGAAAACACAATCTATAGTACTTTTAAATTCTGGGCCAACTATGTTGTGTTTTGTTCTCAAGTGCACAGACGAAGCATTTTGAATTCAGTACCGCTCTGATTCGCGACTCTGACTGGCTCCTTCCTCATTGCAAAGCTCATGGGTATTTTAGTACCAAACTGACGGAAAATGCGTGATTTCTCTCAGAAGCAAAGTTGAAAAAATCCCATGTTGTCCCATGTTTCTACGTCAGGTAACGCTGATGATATAATTGAAAGAAATATTTGAAATGGGAATACCGAATGGGGAACCAGCGGCTCCTCCCACTTCGCAACTCTATCCTGGGATTGTTTGTTTTGGAAGGGCGAAACATGAAGCGTTAGTAAGCCTAGTTTAAGTGAGTACTTCAAAAGAGACACTATACTAACCAATTTAAGAAATGTGTTATTTTAATACCTATAATACCTCCACTTTTACAATTTCTATGCTTGTGTGTTTGGTAAAGAACTCATTTGATAATCCTCCTAAAGTAACCCTCCTATAGGTTTCATAACATGGAGAAACTTGGGTGGCCGTGATAAATGACATTTGACATTTGGAACTGCTTGTATTCATAACAGTCATTACATCAGTGTTCCCTAATGGTGGTTCTTATTTTAATGGGCAGGATTATATGAAATACCGTGACGTTTATATTGAATCTGTTGCACCTAATTAGAGTGGAATGGTGGATGGAAGGGTCTGCTTATTCACAGGCACAAACCACCCCTCCAGATTCACAAATATTCCTTCCTCTAAAAGGAACCGCAATGCTTTTGTGTTGTTTCAGGTACAGTATCTCCTCATTTCATTAATTTAAGCAAACCTCAAAACGAACGAGAACATGTCTGTCATATTATTCCAGCGTAAAGTGAAATTCGGCAAGAAATGAACTTCTCTGAGACGCTCTATTTATGCATAATAGTGCTTGTCTTCTGTGAGTTCAGGTTTCACAGTATCAAGGCTCTAAAAATTGACACTAACTGTGAGAGCTAAAACGCCACAAGGGAGCCATCTGAGCCCCAGTGTGAACTGCTACTATAAAGTCTCTACACAGCAGCAGTTATGTGCTCTAACCTTCTCTTATAACCAGGGCCAGATTTCCCTTAAGCATCTTTGCGCTACAGTAAGTTCATCTAAGTTTCACCATAAGCTAATGTGCAAACATGATCTCAGTGCAAAATGCTTTTAAGAAACTTCACAGGGCCAAGTGTCCTCCCGCCACTGGTGCCATTACAAGAAACAAGACTAAATGGTTTACATAAAAAAATATAAACCATAACTACTGCTTCACAAAACACTATTTCATCAGATAACTGACTCTTCAAGCAAAACAGGCCTCAAGAGAATTGGCTGAGTATTCCCACCCACTCACTTTCTCAGCTGGGGAGAACAGAAAGACAGACTGTCGCAGATGCTGTGTGTGTGTAATATAACTGCATGAATGTGCCTCTATGATATACAAGTGACTCATCCATTTCTAACAAATGCCTTCATTTTAATTTCAATTTACTGTCATGACAGCTGTGAGATAAAATATCACCAACGCAGATATCACCGCTCGCAGAGCCAAATCGGAGGACACGATGACTACCCACCTATTGAAGGCATGACTGAATCTCAGGGCTGCTGCTAAGGGATGAAGATCCCCTGCTAAACAGTATGATATCACTTAATCCCGTTCCTATTCCCAAAAGCAGCCAAGCCAACATAGGCTTTCCACTCAGTAGTGATGACTGGGCTCTCTGCTGATGAAAGAGAGGAGAGGCCCATTAAACCTTACGACTCATCGGCTCATCTGAGTAATCTGGAACAGGCACAGAGCTGGGAGAGCGGGTGAAGGAGACAGAAGAGAGAATGATAGAGAGACAATTGACAAACAGTTATAAAGATTTTTCATTTTCTACGGTTCAACTCTTAAAGTAGAACTGAAATGACAATTCATTTTTGCAAAGAAATCATTATACCTTAGTGTATGATTTGACTTGTGTCCTTACTTCGTAAAAAAAATTAATTGCCAAAAGGAAAAATGTATTGTTTTTGGTACTGACTGACGAAGTCTGTAATTTGATTGGTGCAATATCTTAGTCAACGGGCACTAAAAATAGTTTGTAAGATGAATTCCAACGGCTGAGCAGCACAAGCAGTTAACCAGCTGGGGGACCAACATTGTTAGGCTGCATTCAGACTGACAACAGCCTTGCGATAAAACAATGCAGTGGGCTGTGTTGTACTGGTGAGACGAGACAATGAAATGCGATCCAGGAAGTCCAGTTAGAGCTACATATTATTGTGTTAACAGGCTTATCAGATGACAAATACTGCCAGACAAGATTTCACAACTTTGGAAAGTTTAGAAAGTTTGGAAAGTATCGTGGCGGCAACTATTTTCTCTTTTGTTGAGATGATGGAAAGGTAAACAGCAGAAACACAGTGTTCACGTTACAAAGTAATCCACCAGGAAAATGCACTCGCACGTATGCGACAGGCCAACACAGCACCTTGCCAAACGACGTTGCGTCGTGTTGCGTTGCGTTGTGTCCATAGACTGTGGTTGTGTCTCGTTGCGTTGTGTCGCAGAAAAAATTGAACCTGTGTTAACTTTTTTTTGTCGGACGACTGTTTATCGTGCTGCTGGAGCCCTCTGTGTTGGCCCCCCGCTACGTCAACTCACCATTCAAATGAATGAGAGGGCTGCGTTTTTTTACGCGGAGCTAATGTCGGTCTAAACGCAGCCTTATTCATTGCTTAAGTTGCCAGTATGCTTCATCGGAAGTGCTTGTCAGATGGGGGGGAGGGGAGGGGGGGGGGGGGGGGGGGGGGGGGGAGTCGAAAATGTGTGCCATCATCCCCATATATGTAACTTTGTATATTGCTCCGTGTCGTGATATAAATTACATGGTACTATACGGATGGCTGAAGTTACCAGACTACCCTTTACTGTTTTTTTACAGTCTGGTCATTTGCCATCACCACATCTGGACCCATATAAGACAGACAGATTACGATTGCGTAATGTGGGATAGACGAAAACACTGAGTGTGCAGAAGTTGCAGATGACTTGAAGGTTTTGAAACAAAATGAAAGAAAACTAAATTCTAGTGGGGGTCAATGCTAACGTTAGCAAACTGGGCTAATGTAGCGGAAGAAATACAAACTTAAAAACACGATGGGTCCTCTGAAATGTAGAATGTTAAATGACGGACAGTCTAAAATGCTAACTGTTAGCTAACATAGCCAATGCTGTGAGCCCCTGATCACCATTACAATCATGGAACATAAAACTTGTCGGGTGTTACCCCTTACTTAAAAAGTAAGGAAAATTTAAATTTCCATTTTGTATTTAATGAAATGTCACACTTTTGACTGGATTAGATGACCTTTCTCCTTAAGCACAGCTTGAGAAATTACACTATTTCACTGCTCACTTGTATCAGCTTTATTAAAATTCCAAATGTGCAGTACAGAGCATCTACTGTGGCTCATTTAAAAGTTGAAAGACTTGTTTCAGCCTGCAGTTTCTCCAACTTCCGGACTATATAGGTCAGGGAAACCTGCCAAAAGGCTTCCTGCATATTGGGCACACGTGTTATGCCACACATCACTGACTGACATTTGATGTTTTCTACCTCTCCACCTCCACTCCTCTCACCCCTCCCACGTCTCTTTGGGCTCTTCTCACCTCTGTTCTGCTTTCCTCTCCATTCCTCTGCTTTCTGCTCCACTTTTCTCTCCTCTCCTCTCCTCCCCTCTTCTCTTCTCTTCTCTTCTCTTCTCTTCTCTTCTCTTCTCTTCTCCTCTCTTCTCTTCGTCTCTTCTCCCCCTGAATAGTGATTGTGATGGAGAGGCTAATCCGGCCAGCATATGGTTGCCATCGGCGGCAGATCTCCCCATAATGGTAGATGGACAGTGTAGGCTAATCACGATCTTTGATCCTCCATGAAACCCTCAACTCGCGTGGCTCTGATTTCCCTGCATCGCTGCCACGCTGAAATGAAGAGGCCCTGCCGCTCTGGAAGTCATTTTGGGCTTATTACTTAAGCCTCAGCGTATCCCCATTGTCTTTGCAAGCATTGGAAATGACTAGAGGCTGTGCTTCTGTGCAGTCAGCGGTGTGGGTATTTCCTCTAACTGTGCTGCTTTGTTGGCCAACTTTGTGCCTTCTCACCCTCTTTCCACGGCGGCCAACTTTTGATGAGAGCTTTAATTTGATGTTGTTAAAGTTGTATGGTTTCAACTTTGCCATTTCTTTGGCTTATAGTAGTCAAGCTTTTTCCCATGTGAACTCATAGCCTGTTGGGTGACGTCCTAAAATGGCCTCCAGATTTATTGGTGAGTTTTTTTCCCTATTCGAGCCAAAGCAAGAACATTACTCAGCAGCAATTACTAGAGCAGTTGACAGGGTCGCTGCTCGCCACGACCTACGCACATCCAAACGTCAAGGTGTGTAGTGATTGACTAATGCAGTACTTTTGAAAATGCACAATTACAGCTTACAGACTTGGGTTTTGTGACAGTGTCATCTTGGCGGGCTGAAACAGCACACCAGTCGAGCTCAGGATTGTCACCAGGGCAATCACCAACACCTCAGCAGTAATTAGAGTAAGACTTAGGGAGGGCATCAGTCACGTCCCTGTTCCAGTGACTCATGACCCCCTTAGTGGAGTCTGCGCATACACACACACACGACCACATGCATACACACCTCAGTGCCGCCTGCACACACGTGGAACCAGTCAGTGGACACTGAGCCTGGGCTGGTCTTAAGTAAAATGTAGAGGCTTTGAATGGATGATCTGTTTACAGGCAGAAGAAAGGCAGGCTATCAGGTTGCCAGATCTGGAACACATTGATGTTGATGCTACTCCCATTGTCAGATGAAACTGTGGATCTTTTTGATATACAACAGATGATTCCTAGGATATATACAAATACTCTGACAGGCTACAGGGAGATTCAGATCTGTGAAATGTGAATGAACGTAAGGTTGCATCTGAGCTATTCAGTGGCTGCATCCACATGCTCGATTTCATTGCTTCTGTTGCTGTTTAGTTCATAATGGCACAGCTAATTAAAGGACCTGTTTCAATTCAATATTCAGGCCATAAATTGTGCAACAAATTAAAGCCAAACAGACATAAAACTCTGTATTACGTATTTTTTGTATGAGGGGAGGTTTTCCAAGATTAAATTAAAAATTTTGACAGCTTAAGTCCAAGCCACTACTCCTTTTCATCCAATGGCCTCTCCGCAGGCCAACAACTACTGGCAGATACGTTCACCCTTGAGAACTCGCAACAGGAGGTATATTTGACGCAGCCAGTCTGCCGGCATGTGTCAGCTTTTCTATTTCAGCCTAGTTTGAGGCACACCTTTGTGTGTTGCTGTGAAGTAAATGGATATTTTCCTCAAGGATACCTCACAGCAGAGTTTGTGTGTTCACCAGGAGCTTTCAGTGCGTGGTTGGAAGACAGACTACGCTGCAGACAGATCTCTGGTTTAGCTCTGGGTTTGCCTTCTCCCCCTGCTCCTGGCCAAAACTATGCAGATGAAAGTTTGGAGTGTAACAAAGTGATTAACTGAGGCCGAGGTTTGCCATATTTCTCCTGCTGGGTGGTAACCTAATGGCCATATTAACATTAATTCAATTTTCTCCCATCCTGTCTTTTCAGAGAGGCGCTTCATTATAACAGGGACATTCCTGATTTTTACAACACAAGAGTGGGAAAGCAGCCGACTGCACAGTTAGAGAGGAAAACATTTGAAAATGCTACAGCGACAAAGCAAAGTTTCCCAGGACATGGGCGGCTGCTCTGTGACTCTTTGTTTTTTCTTTTTTTATCAAACAGAAGCTGCGTTTTATTTTAAAGAGCTGTTTGTGCACATTTGCAAAATGAGAAATGCAGACCATATCCTGTTATTGAAGGCCGGGGTGTCTTTATTGCCTGGTGAGAAAGCAGCACATGCATGGCAGTGTCCCTCTCTGCATATCAGGGTAGCTTGGTGAAGGGGCAGCATGTTTAGTCATACATTAGGGCGAAGGACATTTAAGTACTACCTGATGTTAGCGGGAGTGCATGTGGACACTGGGGTTTTTTAGGCGTGCCTCAGAAAGTATGCACAATAATTTTGCCATTTACTGCGGTCTTGTGATGGTGCACTGCCGCTGTTATATTGGTTTGGAATGTACCATTCTATTTTGGAGTGAGCCCACTCAGTGGGTTGTGGGCCACTATGGCCACTGGCCCACTCATGACTTTTACAACAAAGCCCGATGATTGGGTCTGAACCACCCGACAAAGTTGCCTTTTTGACGCAGGACATTTTTGAGGTGATTGTGTCAACATCTCTACACTGCAACATCCTTTATAAAGAACTATGACTGACATAACTGACATTGAATTTCACCACAGTGTTTTCCCAAATACTATTCAACAAATTGTCCTTTTGGGATTTCCATGGTTTCCAGTTCAACCTTTAAAAAGCAAGTAGGGATTAATACAAATAATATGGAAGAGAACTTCATTTTTTTTCCTTGATTGCAATATGACCACAATTTGTTATAGATCTTAGCAATGTGTATATCTAACATGCTTAAACACTAACAGTGATTCTTGAAGCACTATCTCTGAAACTATTAACACTTGTAGCCAATGCATTTACCAGGTGTGCCAATCTGAATGCATGTCCTCTGCTTTACACTCTCCTTTACCAAACTGTAAACACTGGTCTCTACATTGCTACACTATTTTGCCAGTTGAATTTCCACATTTCCACATGTGAAAACACTTTTAGATAATGAGTTCACTCACAAATCAGAGCTTAAACACTATAAATAAGCCGCAGGTAAACATTTGGTTTGGACAACAATGGAGGCCAACATTGAAGGGGTGAGAACTAGAGGAGAACGAGGAGAAAGAGGAGGATGACAAGGAGGGGGAGGATGGAGAGGTGAAGAAATAAGAGGAGGAGGAAGAGGAGAAGGAAGAGGTGAAGTAGGATGGGGAAGAAGGAGGGAATGTGGAAGAGGAAGAGGAATGTGAGTCAGGAACACAATAACTGAAATCAGAGTGACTGTGGTTGACCATGTTGTCAACCATGGGATGACCATGAGGAAGCCTGGGCAACGGGTTCAACCAAATCTGAGCGGCTATACTGTTACATGTAGTAACTTTAGTAACTGTGAGTGCTGCAGTCTAACTGATACAGAAATATGTCGTGTACTCGATCTAAAACCATTCAAATGTTTTTACAGAACTGCAAGAAAACCAGTATATATAATATGGTCATTGCAAATACCTGCATCAGACTCAGAGAACCGCAGGACCACATAATGGCGGATAACACCATATTCCAAAATGTCAACAGAGTGAGTCTCTTTGCACTGTCTCATCCACTGAAACGCAATAGAATTAGGATGATGAAGAAACTCAGAGTGAATAATATGAATATGTGCAGGTATCCCATCATTGGTACTGGATCTGAAAGTGTATGGTCCTACATCATTTTGACTGATCTCTGTCTTTTTGTACTGTGCTACGTTGTCTTGTCTTTTTCAGAGAGTCATGGAGCTAGAAGCAGATGCAGTGCATCATAAATGCATAAACAAGGGGCCACGGCAGAAATATCATTGGACACCGTGCCATCGTCAATGTCCTGGGACGACATGGTGGCAACATAACAATGTGTGCGGCTATTAGTCAAAACGGCGTCCTTCACCATCATGCAATCCTAGGCCCATACGACACTGTGCACACTATCACGTTTCTGGACACACTAGACTAATTCCTAATGACCAATGGTCCAGAACAGTCCAGGTACGTTATCATCTGGGACAATGTTAGTTTCCACCGGGCTGCGATTGGTTAACAGGTCACCTACTTTTCATCGCCCTTAATCCTCCCCCCATACTCTCTGTTCTCGAATCCTATTGAGAAATTCTTCCCTTCATGGCGTTGGGAGGTGCATGATCGCCAGCCCCACCAGTGCACACCCCTTCTACAGGTAATGGAGGAGGCTTGTGGAGACATCGATCAGGGGTCATGCCAGGCCTGGATACAGCACTCCAGGCGATACTTTCCACACTGCCTGGCTCAAGACAACATCACATGTGATGTCGATAAAGTCTTATGGCCAGAACCACAAAGAGGGCGAGATTTAGCCTAAACACGAATGTTTTTATTTTCTTCTTCTTCACTTTTGTTGTTTGAGGAGTGTTTGAAAATGTTGACAAAAAAAAATAACTTTTTCCCCTTATTTGTATTAATAGTGTGTTATGTTTGGAGTACACATGCATGTATGACAAAACTTTATTGCAAACTCCTACGCCCTACACACAAAAAGCAAAAGCCACAGGTTTTTTGTTTATACTATCAGTACATAGTTGGTGCTTCATGTGCTTATTCAAATGATGGTTTGTGTGCTCTGTATTCACGCAAAAACACAACTTTTTAAAAGAGTTTGAAGAGCTTTGTGAGAATTGTTTGCTTTTGTGAGAGATGTATATGTTTTGCTGGTTTGATGTAAGGTTTTGTGGTAAGTGTGTAGAGTTTTGCAAAAAATAGCCTATAGTTTCAAAGATAGTACCTAAGCAATCAAAAAAAAAAAAAAAACCTGTAAGAACAATCCTCTTTCTGTGGCTGTCTGTCCCATTCATCTGTGTGAATGGAGCTTGTAATTACAGAGCGGAGCAGTTGTGTTTAAATGGCAATACAGTTTGCAGTTTTTCACATAAACTGTCAGAAGCTTGAATCTGAAACGAAGCAAAATAAGCAATATTTCTGTGGAGAGTTCCTGCCAATAGGCCGAACAAAATAACAACTCCCCATCCAGGCCAACTGCTGTGGCTGCACTGTTTATTTTTCTGGACAGAGTTCATCGATGGAATTTCAGAATTAACTGACAGACTTAAAAATATTTATTGAAAGGGCACCATAGCAAAATGAACATCTGAAAAAAAGAATCAAAAAGCATCCATCATCGCTGTTAGGGGAGTATATGAGCGTGGTACAGCTGTCATTTCATTTCCACTTGCGCTAGATTAAATAAAGAGCGAGCTGCAAAAATCCCTCTGTACTCTGGAGTCTCCAGCCCTCTCGCACTTCGTTTGACTGACCACTTGTCAAACTGAGAATGAAAAAAAAAAGGTACACTCTAATTACGACATGCCACAAAATTCTGAGCAGTTATTAATGCAAATAAATTATATTAGTGCATATTTTATCTCCCATCACTGCAATGTAATTAGTTTGACACACAAACATATTGTTGATATTAGAAATTATTAGCTGCCATCAGAGGACTACGCCTGTAATTCTGCACAGTTGGAATCATGCATGAATATTGATCCATCATGCAGTGTCGGTAATAGTAGCTGCAGTAGTTGTACTAGTGGTATAGTTAAGCTTTAAACCTCAAAAGCATTTCATATGTGAGCTGGCTTTGATTTGGAGCTTGAATGGGGGAATAATGGGAGGCAGACAATCTGGGGAGTGCAGCCACACAAAGGCACCATGCCTCTCTGAGGGGTCTGGCTGCCTGGCTGTCTAAGGGCCCTGGGCTGAGGTTGAGACTGAGGCTGAGGCTATAAGGTTGGGGTTTCACGGAAGACGGAGCTGCATGGGGGTTAGTAATGAAAGGCCTGGATGGATGAGGAGAGTCAGAGGCGTGTCATCCTCTCCTGCAGCCTGACCCTCACCTCGGAGATTAGTTCATCACAGAGAAGTATCAGCAGAGCTTTGGGAGCGAAGGAGCGCAGGCATGAGTGGGAGGGTTAAGCAGTGGGTAGACTGAGGTACTGTGGGGATGGGCTGGGGTGAGATGGGACACGGGCGGGGTGGGGTGACTTGGGGTTGTGGCGGCTCCTTTCTAAACAGCGCTCCTAAATATAGATCCTTCCACTATTTGAGCATTCAGTCATGAAAGGATGAAAGGGTTTTCTTTTTAAATCAACTTAAGCAAAGCAAATCTTGAATTTGATGCAAGATTTAAGTTTGGTGAGTGTATGAAAAAGGGAAACATGGAATTTTCCACTTCTTCTGCAACAAAACGACATTACTAGAAACTAGCTGTTGTACTTTTAGCACGTCTAAATAGGCAAACAGGAGCTCTAATATAGAAATAAAAGAGTATACGCAGTAGTTTGAGAAGGATGGCGCAGCCTAATACAACTGCAATAAAGTTAGAACTTCAACTATGGCTGATTTATTTGAAGTGGAAGGGAAGTCTTTAATATGAGACACATGGTTTCAATAGATAGCTGAAGCTCCATGCCATGGATTGCAGAAAGATGTAAAACTGACTATACAGGAATCGGTCAGTGATAAGTACATGATATAAGACAGACACAGAAGGATGCCATACGAGTCCGTTCTCAAACTGACTATCCCTTTATTTCAGATTATTTAAGTCAGATCAGTGAGCTCCAATACAACTCAGATGTTACACAGAGCTATGTTTTAAAGAGTTTTAAAAGTCATATTTTTATTACTATGATAAACTTTTAAAAGAAGCTTATTCTAGTCTCTATCCCATATGGAAGCTTGCATCTTTCTAGGTTATAACTACAGAGACAGACAGGTGCAAACAAATACACACCGCAATGCGCTCCAGGGCCTCTACTGTACACAAGCGTGGATGTCCAAATATACCAAGTCCCACACCAAATCTACTTATGCAGTCTTTGTTCAGTTACATAGACTAACATTTGGTGCCTCTGTTGCCAGAAAAATAAACACAATCACTCAAGACTGTGACACAAACCCGAAATAGTATCTGGCGCTGAGCAGCTGGCCAGTGATCCCAAACGCAAAAAAAAACCCTGAATATTCAACTCAATTAAAGTTTTTATCTGGTTTTAGTCTAATTTCTGTTGTTCATTTTTAATGTTTATGTGTTCTCAGCACTGTAAAGGCTTTCTCCATGGTTGATGTTCACATTATGTATATTCTTGTCTATCATGATGTTAGCAGAAAAGGTGCTGTTTGCTTGGCCTTGCCCATTTCACTTTCAAAACTCAAGTAGTTCACCCACTGTCATTCGTGCTCACTTGGCAATTTTTGCAGCTACCTGTGCTCTCTACTGCAGAGCAAAAGCTGTGCAGCAAAACGTCAAAATAATAAATTGTGGCATGCTGGAAACGCAGGTTTTACTTTATCCAGGATGGGGTTTTTTTTGTTGTTGTTGTTGTTGCTTTACAATTTAGCTTTAAATAGTCTTGGGCAGTGGGGAATACTGTATAACCAATCATGAACATATAAAGTGATTCTGCAGATGCATGTAGGTCGATAAATAAACAGTAAGTAAGTAAGTAAACAGTAATGAGTTAATCTGGCTATTCATCCGTGTTTTTACATTATCATTTACTTTTTATTTGTTAATGTAATACATTTTGTCATAGTTTTCATTTTCAGAGGTACTTTGGGTTTTTAAAAAGGTCATTGATTTCATTGACAAAATTAAGACTGTTCTTAAGTCTTTATTTTTCCAGCAAAAGTCAGCAGAGTATACACACTCTTTTCAGCAACACCTTCCTTCACATTTATACAGTTACACACATTCACACCTGGTAGCTGCAAAAATATCCAAAGTCATCAACTACTGGCCACAAAGCAGCTCGGCTGGAGTGGATAAGGGTGAAATACCTTGTACAAGGCAGCCTGACAGCCATTCCAGCCTTTCAGCAACTTTCTGGTCACTCTAACCTTTAGGCTGCAGCTCACCGTTTAAATGGTTAGTCTCCTACTACACTGTCTGCATGCAGGCCAGCTGCTAAATCAAACACTTCTTCCTTGCTGCTTAGCATTATGTTGTGGTGCTGAAGCTTCATTTCACTGAATTTTAATGGATGTTTTTTTTCTACTTGTTTATGGGCATGTGTGTGTGTGTTTTTTTGCGAGAGAGAGAAAAAAAAAAAAAACGAAGAGGGAGGGAGCATGGGAGAGACAGAGAAAGATGTAGAGCTGTGTGAGAGAGTGGGAGTCCTGAGATGAAACGCTGACATGGAGTTTCCTTATGGTGTAGAAACGGCCCATGAGTTCGGAGGCGTTGTTGAGACTACAGAGAAACGCTTTCCTCGTTTGTGCTCCGGAGGAACTGACTGATCACTGGCCAGTCTGCTCGCTTTCGAAAGACAGTTGTCTCTGTAGTTTCCTGATCCGGACCAAAGCCCTTTGTGACTAAACAAATGGAATAAATTACCCAACTGGAGTGAATTATAGATTTTCCCCCTAGAAGTTGCTGGCATTTATTATATTACAAATGCCTTTATGTTAGGAACAGAAATTAAATGGGGAAGTCATAAAAGTGCACTCCCAGACTTATGGCAACAGCCTCCATTATTCTGTTAAACAGAAACGCTCCTCTGGAAGGGTCAAGCATTTATACTTCTGTATATGTTTATATCATTTTGAAGATCTCAGTTATTAGTTCAACCTGGTGACCCCACAGACGCTTTGCCTTCTGCCACAGACGACATTTCCTACAGTGTCAAATGGGCTCCAGGCATAAGCCTTTGAGCTCGGCTGCTACATCTGCTCTGCATATTCATCCCAGGGCCTCTTTAATTCTTGCCCCGCGCCCACACACACACTCTCTCGCTCACACACACACAAACAGAAAACACACACACCGAGCTACACATCAATGCACACACACACAGACGTGAACACACACGCAAGACTGAGCACACATATAAACATCTACTGTGATTATGGAAGTGAAAAAAAAACAAATAATTATTTAAAACTTTAGAGGGTTAGTAATCTACAGAAAACAATAAGATGGTGTAGGGCTGAACATATAATATTATTTCAAACATCTGTGATATAACTGAGCAGTTAAAGAAGTTAATGGATACAATATCAACCAATAGAACTGATGATTAATAGAAAGTTTTAGTGAATAATCAGGACTGCCCGCGAAGCATAAATATAATTCAGTGAAATAATTTGACACACCACCCTTCTATGGTTTGGTCTTACGCTGACAAAAGGATGACTCAGGTTCAATATGTGGGCTCTCTCTGATGTGGCAAACTTATGTTTTGTCAATCTTGGTTTGAGAGCTGTTAAAGCTCACAGCTTGACAAAAGTTTTCAGCTTTAACCGGCATTCAGACGACCAAAAACAGCCCCATTACTGTACCGGCAAGACACTGAAATACAAAGGCTGGTTTGGAGTATGTTTTGAGGCTTATCAGACATCGCATAATACTTTATAATACTATCAGTCAGGATTATACAACTCTGGAAGGTTTTAACCATGACAGTCATAGTATAGTTTGTTGCAACAATTACAAGGTGCTTTAAATAGTAGGATCCGGTATTTACGTTACAAATGCATCTACCAGAGATGTGAACTTGAACACAGTCCCTTGTCAGATGACCCTGCATTACACTGTGGCAGAAGTTCAACTTTTTGGCTGACCCTTCATTATTTTTTAATCATAACCCTCTATGTTGACATTCTGGCTGACCCAACGCAAGTATTGAAATTAATAAATGTGCATTTTGTGTCTGTCTGAACACAGCCTTTGAGAGTACTGAGAGAGGAATATCTAACATACCACCCCCCAGGGAAGTGCTTCTGTGGTCCTAACCCACTAACAGAAGGGGAAACTTTACTTCTGGTGTTAAGTAAAATTCCACATCAATTTGTGTTTTACCCTTTACCTTAACCTAAAACCAATTTTAGCCTTCACCCCAGTGACGCCTAACCATAATCTAACCTAAGGCCTAACCTCAACCACTGATGTACACACCACAGGAAACACTTTTTTTTTATGAGGAAACAATCAGCACAAGATCAGCTTGAAGTACATGTTTGAGGCACACCACTGATAAGACTAACAGCTGACAACAGAGTCAAGAATGCCACCGTCAGCAGCGGGGAGAACACGGCACAAACATGTTTGCTGTCCCGTCCAGTCAAAACTGTGCTCTTGCTTAAAGATGCGTGCAGTTGTTGCAGTGATACAGCAGAGTTTGAGAATGAGCAGTGTAGCAGCAGCATGGCTGAGCACTGACAGCTTAAATAGACCGCCTTACTGCAAAGGTTGCGTTGGATGTGTCATGCAGCAAGTAGAGCATATCATGTGTGACTGTAGCAATGCACTTGAGTTGCTGGCCTGAACTAACTCACAGGCTTCACTCCATTTGGTCTTGAAAAAAAAAAAGCTCATGTTAAAAAATAGGTTGTACAGTCTTTATCTCAGATCGCATTACAGCATTTGTAACAGTGACCAAAATCATTTCGTTTCAGTGGAATTGCCGCGTTCAGCTTTCATGTGGAGTGAATTCTGACATGCAGATTCATGCCATTGACCGACTGTACATCACCTTGACATTGCTGACCTTTGAGGTGACAGAAATAAAATGGATGAAGAGTCCAAAATGGAGGAAACAATCCTATTACCTGCGTACCATTCCCTGTTTTGTCTATTGGAGATAGACGAGAGAGGGAATAAACAAAGGAAAACAGGCGAGTCTAGAGTATGAGGAAAAAATGAGGAAGAGAGACGAAAATTGATGAGGTAAGGAGGGGGTAGAGAGATAGAGAAAAAATGAGAGGAGAGATAAAAAAAAAAGAGGATACACCCAAATAAAGACAAGGAGATCAACAAAATCGGTTATGACAGCCTTTCTAGAAGTGGTATATTATACAAAAAAGTTAATAGCATGCAGTATCATTGTCAATGTCACTGTGTTTGGTTCAAAAGTTCAGTTCTAGTCCTTGTTCGCTTATATAAATATGAAAAAAAAACTAAAAACACTTGATAAATGAATGTCAGCAGTGTACAGCATGTGTCTGTAATTGCTGTATGTATTCTGTATATACAGACTACCTAAAACTACTTAAAGCTCTATGTCTTGTTTATGTCAGCAACTCCTCAGAACTTTAGTTGATTTTAGACGTCAACATTTCCTTTGTGATTTTCAAAGGTTATGAAAATGAACATGGGTCATGTCCAGTGTTCCGTCAGCAGAATTCTGCGGGCTGTGAGCTACTGTTTTCCTTGAGATGGAGAGATGGAGTGCTGTTTGCCAATGCGTCATGGTTTGTTAACAAGTTTCTGACTACCTGCATATAAATAAATCTGCCAAGTTTCTGCCGCATGCCTCTGTTGTCTGTTATTATTAGTATTTTTATATGAAGCGGCATAACTCACTCAACAGAGAAAGCCTTCTGGTTTGAACCCCCCACAACGTAGAGTTTGGGTCAAAGAAAAATCAGCAAACTGCGAGACAAATTGCTCCTGGGGAATACTGAAAAAAAAAAAAAACCTACTGAACTCGAGTAATTGAGTTACACGAAACAGAAATGTACAAAATCAGCGTCGCCTTCAAACCAAGTCTCTTCCTCTCTCGTGTGTCTACCAATCTTTTTCTCCCTTGTCTGCCAATCTAGGCTCTGCTACAGCCTATGTTCCCACTGAGTCATATTATTTCCATATTTATGTCGGCAGCAGCCCCTCGCTTTGATCTCCTGCCTTGTTCAGAGGCTGATCCTGTTATGGCTTGTTCCTGTAAATACTTTGAAGGGCTCCAGGATTAGAAGATCTTGGACTCAATGAAAAAACAAACAGCTCTTACACAGATTCATTTATAAGGCCCCCGAAAAACACAAAAAAATCATTTGGTAACAGTAGATGGAAGTTTACTCTGTAATTGTTGGTAATTGTGGAGCCACTGTTTATGGGTCCTGACAGAGTAAGATTCTGAGTGATTGTATTTGGAGTGTATTTCTGCCACACACAGCATTTAGCCTTTGAAACTTGACTGCAGCTGGGGTTTGCACACTGTAACTGTCTTTCTGCTGACCGTTTGCTCGCTATGGGTGAGGCTAAGAAATTGACTTGAATGGGATAACACTGAGCATGCACGCTTGTCACAGTTTTGACAACGACAAGATGGGATACACAGAAACACGTTCTATATACATCTAAAAGAACGCACACAGACGCGTTCTCATGTTCGTAAAGAGAGTAGATACTGAGAAGTATTTTACAATATTCTGGCCAGCGGACTTGAGTGAGCACAGGTGCTCTCTGATCCTCTGTATCAGCCTTCTGAATCACACAATCCTCACAAAAAAAAAAAAAAAACCTCAATTACACCCAACTCTGCTTTTCCACGCTACCCAGAGAACAAAGACACCCTGAGTCCTTTTAAGTGACAGAAAGGCGAAAAATAAAAACAGAAAGCCAACTAAAAGAGGAATGCGTGTTGGTGGCTGCTCCACATCCCCTTGTAGTTGTCAAGATATGTAGAGAGTTTCTTCTTTTCCCCTTTTTATGAAAGCCTGTTAACTGTCGCACAAGTAGTGACCGCAGCTGTTTCGTGACATTTATTTTCTTGTCGTTTTTTTCCCATCGTTCTCTAATTGGCTTCTGTTTGTGTCCTCCTCTTATGTGGTCTCTCTACACTCAGCTTAAATTAATGTGCACTCAGGCTTGCTTTGAGAACGGGGGGTGGGGGGGGGAAGTCGACGAGTATAGGCTACATTTTTCAGCGGTGGCGGCACAAATGTTGTAGGTCACAAAAATTATTATCTTTAATTCAGAGGCTGCGAGTCTCTTGATTTTTAGTTGCTGCGTGTGGGTGACCTCATCCACTACATTGCACATTTCATCGCACATTTCCTGTCCTTTTGCCACTTGGTCTGTGGTCTATCGCCCTTCATCGTGTGGTCTCCCTCTGACCAAATCACCAAGCTGTGTAAATTGCACATTGGGACAGACAAAAGAGTAGGGTATCATTTTGACTACTGTATGCTGTGGCACAGTATTTAATGAATGAAGTATACTTAACCGTAGTAAAACGGACACACACGCTGCCTGCTCATTTTGCATGTTTAATCTCCCTCTGAAGTGCCTCCAGTCCTTTGATATTCTAGAGTGTGTCTTTTTACGTCATAGCTGTCAAATTTGTTTTTTTTCTTTGCTGCCGTTCTATAATAATCTTTGAAAATTACCTCTCTTATTCCTGGAGAACCTACAAAATCCATCATTCCGCACAACTTTATTACAGCAGTTAACGAACGAATCTCTAAATCTTATTTACACTATTATTATCGTAATAAACAGCAACCAAAACAAATATTCTCAATTTAGTCTTAACTTATAAAATCAGTTTCACTGTAAAACAGGCCAGGAAAACATAGTAATGGCTGAAGGCAGAAGCACACACTGTAGGCATTTACCACAATAGGCCACAGAAGCTAACCATTTTTTTATAGTAGTAATGTGAATAAGCCAGATAAATGGGGATAATGCATAGCCCAGAGGTTGCACATAGGAAGTGTAACCAGCAGACCTTATTGTGTTCTTTGGACATGTGTGACTTTACATTCCAACTCAATACCCAAGGCTTGTAAAGATAGTATAACGACAAACACAGACAGCAACCGGAATAAAAACAAGCCTCCTTAAAGCGCGCACACACACACACACACACACACACACACACACACACACACACACACACACACACACAGACACACACACAGAGACACACACACAGACACAGACACACACACACATATGCACACATTTACTGGAAGAGTGACAGAGCATTGCAACGGGTGAAAAAAACAGAGAGAAAAACAAGTGGGCAAAACCACTTGGGGAAAAAAAACACCCTATATTATCAGGGGTGGAGATCTGCCACAAGCACATTCCTGAATCAATACTCACTTCATCCCAAGCTATTTCAATATTGTTAAATATTGTAGTGCAAGGGTCGGCAACCTATGGCACGTGTGCCCACACTGGCACGCGAGTCCAGTAACATGGGCACACAGAGCAATTAAATCATAAATATTTTTTATATACGTGTTTTAATAAAAAAAAACGTTTTAAAATATAAAATATAAGTCTAATGGTGAAATAAATGAACAGTTTGATTTAAAATAATATTGAAATAATTAATTCTCAAAATAGTCTGAATATACACCATTGTTTTTGACAGCAAGTGAGTGCACACAATTAACGTGGTCTATCATACCCCTCCTCCCACCTCCCTCTGATCTACCGACAACAGCAGCATCACAGCGGTAGTGAGAACATAGGATAGCTAGCTAGCTTTCTTCTTTGCTTTATTTCAAGAACAACTGACGATGACAGAAGCAAAAAAATGTAGGTTGTCTAATATTCGCCTCTTTCAGCCGTCTTGAGAAAAAAAAAAGGATTTATTTCACAAAAGGACTCTGCTGAGAAAATGTTGTGCCGAACTTCAAGTGCAGTGTTTCCCCTATATTCGCACTGCCGCTGCAAAATTATGAGCGCCGCTGCTAAAATTTCAGACGATCATTAATATCAACGAGCTACTGATGATTTTCACTCACACACTGTGCGAGCACAATAACACCCTACATCATTGTGGATTTTTTTAGTCATCTTCCCTCTCTTCGTCCCCCCTCCCGCCGCTCCAAAGCAGTCAACCTAGGGGAAACACTGAATTGTAAAACATAATTTTGAAACAAAGCACGAGAACAACATCAAAGATGAGGCTTATAAAGCTGAATCAATCAAGAGGGCAGTGGCCCAGTATGGGAAGCAAAGCAGTGTGTTTACAACCCTATGTACCGCCAAAAACCAAGCTAGAGGGCAGCTATAAAATTGAGCAGTGCATTGCCAAACATGGGAATCCATTCTCTGATGGAGAGTATATAAAGGGGGCTTTTTCTCATAAGTTCGGAGGTCATATTTGATGGGTTACCAAACAAAGACACGATCATCAACATGAACAAAGAAATGCCTGTTTCTAATAGAACAGTAAAGGCGCATTACCAACAGGGCTGAAAACGTAAGGCACCAGCAAACTCTTGCATTGAAAGATGTGTCGTTATTCAGCGTAGCTCTTGACGAGGGTGTGGATGTAAACAACGTTACACATCTAGCAGTGTTTGCGACAAAGGAGAGATACGCTCATGCATGGTACCACTATAGGGGAGGATGTGGCAAAAGCATTCACTAATCATTTTGAGGAGAGAGGAGTTGATATCAAGAAAATATCTGCTGTTACCACCGACGGAGCCCCCATCATGGCAGGGAAGGCTTGTGAAAGGCTTGTGAAGGCTTGTGCCATGGCTTGTGAAGAACTCATGTTCTTCACGGTTATCACGGGCCACTTCAACAAGTTCAACCTACAGCTGCAAGGCGCGGGCCAGACAGTGCTGGCTCTGTTTGATGCATGGACAGCATTTGTGGCAAAGATTGGGGTCTACTCACGGGACATTCAAAGTGGAACCTTTCGTTACTTCAAGCACCTAAAGAAACTGTCAGGGTATCAAACTGTCAACCACAATGACGTCAGCATGTACATGCGAGAGCTTGAGCTGGAGTTGAGCCATATTTCAGGACCTCCAGCAACACGGCACATTGTTTTCTTTTTGATAACCCCAGCACACTTGAGGGAGAACAGTGAGTCCCTGTTTCAGTAGAAGGGGACTGAGGAGTCTGAAATGCAGCAGATAGAACTCAATGCATCCTCACTGCGGGCATCTAAATACACACAGCTACGCAAAACACTGCAGACACTGATGAAGAGGCCTCCATTCTGGCCTGTTGGGAAAGCTTGCCAGAGAAGTTTGACTTTCTAAAGAAGGTGGCTTTTGCAATGATTTCAGCATTTGGATCTACATATATGTGCGACAGATATTCTCACATATGAAGCCAATTTTGAGTCCCACGCACAGCCGAGTGACGACGGACCATTTACGTCCTGTGTCCGAAGGAAAGTATCCAAATACAGACCGGAGATCATGCAGCTAAGCAAAGAAAAGCAGGGACAAGGGTCGCACTAAACACCCACACAGTGTATGTAGAGCACAGATCTTTTGGCATGCAGAATCTAAACGGGAAGACATGCAGCAGTAAATAAATAAATAGATAAATGCTCATTATGAAAACGAACTGGCATTTGGGTCTATTTTTTTTTTTTTTTTTAAACATTGTAAAGTGGCACGGAACATCCAAAACGTTGCCAACCCCTGCTGTAGAGTTTCCACAGGCTGGGGACTACGCTGCACCTGGCAGACATCACACCTCTTGGGCGAGACAGAATACTGTGGTTGTATTGTAAAACAAGAGCCGATAATAAAAAATTCAAGCAACTGTGGTAGAATTGAAATGATCAGAATTATCTATCTATCTATCTCTAACACAAACTGCCATACAGCAGCCAAATACACTTACTGCTAAGCTAAGCTAACTGGCTGTTGGCTGAAGCCTTATGTTTACCATACTGATATAAGATTAGTATCAATCTCCTTATCTAATTCTAAGCAAGTAAGCAGATAAGCCTCATTTCTCAAAATGTCAAACTATGAAAACCTGTAGAACCTCTGCAGACAGTTGCAAAAAAAAACAAATCAGGAAAAAAGGGTGGGTCAGGTAGTTCCTATGAAATCAAGTTAGAGAATAACAAAACATCCTGCATGAACCATCATGTGTGTGTCTACTGTAAGTGTTGTGTATCTGCAATTCCTGTGAAGCAATGTAAGCTGCAATTTTGTCAGGCTGTAGAATGCAACTCTGGAAGCTTGCCTGGCCAAAATAGGCAAAATAGGAGCTGAATTCATTTTTGATTGCGCAGAAAAAAACAAAACAAAACAAAAAAAAAGAAATGCAGATTGGTAAGTTAATGAATCAGTTAAGAAATAGTCCAAACTTTTGTAGACAGCAAGAGAGAACGTTATTAGGTGTTGTGGGGGAGGAAAGAGTGTGGGTGTACAGTAGGCGGGTTGTCAGTGAGGAGAAAGTGGCAGGGAGAAGGAGATAGTCATAGTGAAAAAGCAGGAAAGAAGAGGCAGAAAAAAAAAAGAGGCAGTGACTGAGACGCTGAGGGGGTGAGAGGTCACAACCCTGACACGTGTAGCTAGTTGAACCTTTAACTTGTAGCGGAGGTCACCGCCGGGAGGCTTGGAGGGGAAGCACTTTATTGTTCTGGGTTACGAGCTCCTCGCCAGCGCTGTTAGGAGCTCCTAAATCACACACACACACATACACACACACACACACACACACACACACACACATACACACACACATACACACACACACTGCGGGTCATTCGGGGCTGCTGAGCCAGATACTGCCTGGCCTGAGCAGATTTTTCCCCTGGTAAAGTCTTTATCCTAGACGCCTCACCAGTCTATTCCTAGAGGCTGCTGAAATGGAAAAGACGAGGTGGGTTTTATTTCAGACCATTTTATGATATGAACTAATGTATATGAAAAGACATCACCTCATAAACCAATAGAGTTCCCTTGCTCGTGCACCTACTTAATGCACCACCCAGGATATTTCACATGAAGCATGAGGGCTGCAAAAAGCATTCAGATAATGACATGAACTGTAACGGTGAATAAGGAACATTAGTTTGTGTGATTACGTTACTGGAGCTGAAACCATTAGTCGAACAAATTTGATTTGTCAATTGACAAAAGATTAGTCAGCGTTATTTTGATAATTGCTTGAGTCATTTTTCAAACATAAATGCCAAACATTCTCTGGTTCCAGCTTCTCAAATGTGAGGATTTATTGCTTTTTCCTTGCAATTTATGATAGTAAACTGAATATCTTTGAGTATTAGACAGTACAAATCAAGGAATCTCAATATGTCACTTTCAGCTCTGAGACATTTTATAGAGAAAACAATTATTTGATTAACTGAGAAAATAATATACAGATTAATGAAAATAATCACTAGTTACAGCACTATACATTACATAGATTGAAATACTCATTTTACAATTGTTCTCTTTTTTTTGGAGGGGGGGGGGGCAGTGGAAAGATGACAGGAATTAAAGGGAGAGAGTGATGGGGGGGTGACATGCAACAAACGTCTGCAGCCAGATTCGAACTGCGGAAGTAGCGGTTATATGGCATGCATCTTAACCAGTGTTTTAATTGTTTTACATTAAAGATTAGAGGAAAAGGATATAAGCAAGAGTATTTTAGTTTAAATTAGTAGTTTAAATATACATTTTCGATACTTCAAAACAACACACTCGAGCATCGGTTCAACAAACCTCACGAGGCATGTGTTGTTCTGGCAATGTGTGTCTTATTCAAACCTTTAAACCCAGATTCAAATCTAATTTGACCATAATCTGGGCCTGAACAGTAGGTGTTCCTCATTGATTTATTGTAAACTCTGCTAAGTGTCAGAGTGAGAGGTAGCAGAGAGGAGTGTGATGATGATAACCTCAAATGAATTCTCCTCTCTCCACCCTCCTCCACAGTTTATTAGTTTAGGCCAGAGGCCACTTGTAGCCTTGCAGAGTGGACGGTAATTGTGTGCGTGCTCCTTAAGCACCGACCGCAGCAATAATAGACTGAATTATACAATAAATTCCCTCCAGATGTGCTCCCTCCACTCCCACCCACCCAACTCCAATTTGACAGTTCGCACACCCACAATCTGCGCGAGTGGGCCTCTGTCCACACACACACATACGTGCACTCAGTCACCCATACACACGCTTACAAATGTACATACACACACGGTGGCTTAGTTGCAGTGTTTGCATTGTCAGATTGTTTCCATACTGGTGTTAGCTTGCTGCGTTTCCTCACTGCTGGTGTAATTACAAGTCGTATTAGCTGATAGTGTTTTGCTAACCTCCTAATAGATGTCCTCCTGCCTCGAAAACCTCACAGAGACTCCATTCAATAATAAGCTCCTTTTCTAATGCCTAATACTATGAAACACACACCTACACACATATAGGCTGATGTTTACAAGTAGTTACATACAAACGTCCTAGTTGCTCAAAAACAAAATCATGCACAGCTCACATTTATGTGATGTGGATTTTGTCATAAATTTTTGATTAGCATTATACATGTAGTACTCGGAGAGAAATGCAGTGAAAGCACATCCTAAATAAAAAGCAGAGCCACCCTGCATGGGAATCTAACCGTCTATTTCTGTCTTATGGAGGAGGCAAGCGAGGAGCAGGATAAGGACAAGAGGAAGAGAGAGGAGGAAAAGAGCGGTCAGACTAATTATTATGTACACTGCTGCTGAAATGTGAGTCCGTTTTCTGAAGGGGGGGTATTTCTTCCAAAATGTTTTCATTCCTGATTTTTGTGTACTCCAGCCTACCGCCATAGAAACACGGTTTCATATTTTCTCATGGCTAAATATTGCCCAAATCTCAGCCAGCATTGTGCTGATGCAGGAGGATGGTGAGAGAATGGACCACCAGTTAGATTGGCTGCTACACTTTCTCTCCATCTCCAGCTTTGTTGATCAGCTGCTGCCAAGATCTCAGCATCAGCCTGCACAGTGCCACCCAGTGTTCAAGTAAAGGGCTTTATTCACAGCTAGAGTGCATGGATGAATGAGTAAACAATGATTATCATGAATTAAAATTAAAAAAAAAACCCAACTAAATACAAGTATTATTAGGAAAATGTATCAAAAGTAAAAGTATTAATTATGTACATATATCACATTATATATATTATATATTATCATATTGTTGGATCATGCATAACATGTAAGCAGCATTTTAATCAAGTAGCTGGTTGAGGTAATTTTTTTACTGCGTTATTCACTAATGGGCTGTTTAATCCAGAGCAATGCATCATACTTTGTATAATAACCGTATGTTTTGTATGTAAAAATCTTAATCTGTAAAGTAGTGGAGGTAAAAGTTGTAGTAGTTGCAGAATATGGATATACTCAAATAAAGTACCTCAAAAATTGTACTCAAGTATAGTACTTTCCACCACTGGAAATAATAAAAACACATCTCTAATAATAAAAATGTTTTCGATATAGTGAATTTATGTTTGTCTATGTGAGTAGTGAATTTACCAAAACATTAGTAGCCTTTTCCTACAGGTTTTAAAGTCGAGAGGCACAGAAAACACATGAAAAGAAGATAGGATGATGTTCAAGAAAGATCCTTGTTTTTTTTTTTTTTAAAGGTAATATCTACTTGTGCAAAATAACATTAACAATGTAGAGCAGCAAGGTCTAATTTAAGATCCAAATGTATACTACCAAAATTAAAAACATGTAATCGGTCCCAAATTAAATTGGTGGGTCATAATCCCATGAGATATCCCAGATATTAAATGCTTGTAAAAAGTCTGTTTTCCATTAGCATCAGCTAAGACAAAATCTAATATTGTTAAATATTAGACTTTTAGGTAAGAATTATAATAACATAATGTAGGTTAATAATAATAATAATAATATAAGGTTACAATTAAGACCCCCTCCAACCCTCCGATATAATTATCTATTAATATGAATAATAATAATAATACCTGAAATGTCTGCTAACAACATGACCCTGTTTCACATATCTTAACTGACAGTGTTACCTCTGTTATAGTTCTGTCACATGGTGATATTGTGTTTGCCAGGTGAGAGGCTGGCCGGACTAATCAGTAAAGGCAGAATAATTTGCCTGCAGACATGTTCCAGAGCAGAACTCCCCTGTGCTTTCCTCAACCTGCTGTCCCAGGTGGCTTCAATGCTTGAATGCCCCTTTTACCTGCTCCAAACTACAGAGCCAGAAAAAAAAAAAGAAAAAAGAGAAAAAAAAAAAAGAAAAATTAAAAAAACACGTCATAACAGGAAACAGGAACAGGAAAGAGACTTGGCGGACTCTGCAGAGGCCAGGTGCAGAGTTTGGCTTGACTCCCCTTCTCCTGCTCTCTGGCTTGTGCAAGGCGGGAGGGTGGCTGCTGGTAGCGGAGGCCTTTTCATCGCCAAGCTTCTTTATCAAACCCCTGGGTCTAGTTTGTTCTCCTGTTGCTGCTGCTTGGTGGGTTGCCGTTATAAATTAGACTGCAGGAGATGTGGGGAGCTCCCCGGTGTATCCTTGCCTTACGACCGCTCACGCTGAAGGTCAAATGAAATATCAGCTACACAGCTACATTTTTTTTAATTACAAGAAGCCAGCTCATAAAAGCAGCCTCATGAGCCAGGGTGGTACAGTTTCCTCTTTTTTTTGTGTTTTTCTCTACATCTTACCTCCCTCGCTGTCCGCCGTACGTCTTTCCAGAGTTACATTTCTGTTAAAGGTCCTTGAGCAGACCTTTAATCACTGTGTTGTAGCGGCTAATGCGATTTATTTGACCCATCAGAGGAGGCATACTCACTAATTATTGCTTGTAAGATAGATCTCCTTCATCCTTTCCGAGCTTACTCTTGGAAATTTACTGCTCAAGTTCACTGTCTGTACAGCGAAAGGAACAAATTAATTTACAGTCTTGCTGACCAGTTTAGAACATGATGACGTTTAGAGGAAAGAATTACTTTTAGCTTGCCCCTAAAAGCCACACTGTAAAACAGTGTGAAAGAGATATAATCAGATACTAAAACTGAAAATTCTAAAAATCACCAACATCTACAGCTCAGACAGATTTTTTTTCATCTTCCCTGCTGAAGATGCTTTCACTGAGAATATTAGCTTTTCTAGCACTAAACCCTTTGCCCAATTAATTATTTGCATCCCCAGTTAGAGTGTGTTGTTTTTGTTTATTTTTGTTTGAGTGGTCATCGGCTAAGTTCGTCATTCGGAGCCCTTGTGGCCTCTTGGGTGGTCGTAGCAAGTGCCAAAGATGCCCCCGCCGTGTTTAATCTTTGACATTTATTTGTTTGCTTTGTGAATGAATATGCAAGCTGGAAAGAGTTATTAGTTCTAGTGTATCCTCATTACAGGGGGCCGTTCATCCTGCTAGACTGTGGTTGGTCAGGCAGCCGTTCCCCCAGACCAATGTCCAGACGCCGCCTTGTAACTTTGCCTTTAGTCCGTGTTCATTCCCTTCTTACTATCTGGCATCTGTAAGCATGCCGACGCTCAAGCTTGAAGCCACACTGGCATCACAACAGCAAATGCTGCCTAGAATTAGTTCAGGTTTGTATCAACATTTCGAAAATTCAAAAACTTAAACTTTTGATGAACCGCCTAAATAGGGAGCGGGTTGTGATGCTTTTAAATATTGACTCTTTTATTTGCACATTTGTTGTTGTCTCTCATAACAGTTCCAGGGGCTGTGCTTGTTGCTGTATGCATGTGCAAGTGTGTTTTATTCGTTCCTCCTCTGTAGCATCCACTAGGCCTCTAAGAGCTGGCCTCACCTCATCTGGCAGCCATTACCTGCACACATGCTCCTGTCTGAAGGTTGATCTGCCGGGTTAAACAAATCCAGGCAGCGCAGCGCGGCCCGCCAGGAATCAGCTCCATACATCAGCTGTGGAACAGCCAACATGTCAGGGTTAGAGCTGGCTACCGTTAGCCGCGCACTATCACTGATCTTGCAACGCCAAATATGCTAGAAAACGACAAACTCACTTTAGTTCAGGTGCTGGATGCGGTGATCAAATATACTGAGATATGTGGCTTCTGCTGAAGGAGCGTTTTGGAGGAGGGAAAAGGCTTCTGAGTTTTCTCTCTAGAAAGATGTGACACGAATCATTTCTTATGTATGAAGTTCCAAACTAAACAGTAACAGGCATATAGTCTCGGTATTGAATGTGGAATTCAGTAATTATCTGCAGCAATATGCTTCATCCAGCATTTTGGTGTGAGATGAGGCATAAATGTATAACTGTCTCTCAGCAGGGATGGCATGGAATTGACAATTCGACCAAGTTTGTGGAGTCTGATTCAATTCCGTTCCCAATCAAAAGCTTGAGATTCCATTTATGTTTATTACATTTCCTGTTTCTCACTTCATCACGTCAGAATTGAAACTGACAGGGTAATTATCATTTCATCCTAAATTGATCCCAATCCATGTGGGCTGGCTCCAAACACAGAGACACGAGAGGGGGAAAAAGAGGGATGGAGGAGGAAAAAAAAGCATTTTGGGAGCATTTGGCGATGGTTCAGTCATCTGTAAGACGTATCGCTTGAAGGGTGGGGAGAGATGGAAGGAGAGAAGCAGGGAGGGAGAAAAGGAAGGGGAGACGTTTGGAGATTGCGTTGCGGGTGTTCCCTTGATGTCCCCCTGACAGGAACCAGATTGGGAGCCGCACGGCGTCGGCGCTTTGGCTTTTTATTCGTCTGGCTCCGCCGGGTTTTTCCTGGCCTGAGCAGGCCCGGTTCTGAGACGCTGTGGCCCACTTGTGGAGCCAGCCTGTAGTTTAAGTGAGAATAACAAATGCTTGAAAAAATAATAGGCCTACAAAAAGAAAAAGAGAGGAGCAGCACAATCCTACTATTGTTCATGGTAGCTAGGCAGAAAGCACAGTCCAGCCACGTCTTTGGGACATTTTACTGGCTCTAATAAAGAATGTGTGGTCCTTGTTTTGGAGAGGTCTGCCAGACTGACAGATATGCTCTACAGTAGTATTGGATGGTTCCGTATCATGTATTTTGAGTTGTGTTACTTGGCACTGCTCAGACGAGACCTGTCATTCATCATGCTTTTGCCTAGCTGAAAGTAGTGGTCCGAGTTGCTTATGATGGCATAGTGTGTAATAAGTTGAATAAGTAATCATAAAGGCGCATGTGGAAAGTGGCGGACAGGGCGATTTCACCAAAAACTCCCACATATGCTGACAAAATCCTCCTCAGCCTGACTGGCATGTTTTAACTTATAAGCAATGCTATATGAGGCTTTCATGAACAGAAAAAATATGTATATATGTCACTAAGAAATAAAGTTGCCAGTTATTTGCAGTAGATGGACCGAATGTACTCTGAATCAAAGGTTTTATTGCGTATGTGTAATGTGTAGCTCAGCATTAGGGGGGTATGCAGCTTGACATTGAACATCTTTGTGTGGTTATAAGGTTACAGGTTTATTTCAGATGGAGTACACGGAAAAAAAAAAAAAACTTTTAATCTGTATCCAGAACACCTTGAAAAAAATAGGTGAAGATCTCTGAATCATCAGCTCATTTATAGAATATGCATTGAATTTCATTTGAGTTTATTCTCCATTCGTCAGCCTTTTCTTGTTTAATATTATTCAGTGTTATGCGGTGTTAATTCCTGGACTTGTAGCACGCACACACACACACACACACACACACACACACACACACTCATGTCCCTGGCTCTACTGTGTGGGGTACAGAAACACAGTTTGGTCTGTGCTTAATCAGTTCTGTTTTTAAGTGTTCTCTGCTCAGTTTTCCAGCTCAGCCCTGTGAAAGAAAAACGTCTGGTCGTGGGTGGCTTAGCTGGGTCACTGAGCCCACAGAGTAGAGCATTTCATAAGAAAGAGCCCACTTAATTCTGAACCATACATCGCATTAGCTGATTTACATGTGGACAGCTATCATTTTGTGAGAAGTTTGACATTGATAAATGAGGTGTTTTACCTAATAGGTAATAAAAACAAATTACAGGTCTTAAGAGAAAGGATGTTCTTCATTTGGCTCTGTTTTCTGTCTCTTCGAGGGCAAGGGCCAGATTGTTTCCATATGATTGTAGCCTTCATTTGTTAAGACTGCAGACAGAGATTAATAACGGCATTTTCTGATGACCGATCCATACTTCGCCTTGGGGTTATTTAAAGAAAAAAAATTATAGGAACAACTCGACATCAAGGACAAATGACTGTTTTTATCCGTACACGTGGTTGGAGCAGATTTGTAGGTTACTTAGCTATTAATAGCGTACTGTATTTGAATGTATCATCAAGTATTATTTCTCTCTCTCTCTGTGATTCTCATTCTCTTTCTTTAAATAGCCTTTTACACTGTTTGCACAAATTAAACTTAATTAATTACAGGAAACAAAATTCTCTTACCACCACCATAAAAATGTGAAATGAACACATTACTGATATTTATATCCTGAGCTGTATGTTGAGAGCAATAAACATTTCTCTGATTAGCAGGGCACAAATAATCTCATGGTTAAAAAGCCACGATGTTTTCACTATAAGGCTGTTAATTATGGAGGGTATAAATGCCTCAATGCAGTGATTATGTGGCTGCTGCCCTTGTCCGTGATCCATTAAATACCCTGAAATCAAATTAGTGAAACCATAAACAATCTACTTATGGTCAGTAGGGATTCACAGGGTTTTCAGAGGGTGAAATGCTGACATACAATGTGAAATGACAAATGATAGTCCAGAGACGGGAACAAATCAGTGCTCTGACCAGAGTTTTTTTTTCCAAAGAGAAAATATTAACCCAAACAGTACTTAGTAGGTGAGGGTGTGTTATTCTTAACCGGTTTGAATCACTACTGGACTCTCCGAGTCCCACAGAGCTCGTATATAAGCTCTCTCAAGTTTCTTCAGCTAGGCGTGAAAAGGCTTCCCTTCTGGTGTAATGCAAGCCTGACAGAGGACAAGTCTGCCTCTATTCCCCGTCTCAGTGCAGTCAAATTCAAACTGAAAGGATGAGGCAGCCACATCCACAGTCACACAGTCCATAATTTTTCACCAAACTAAAAGATCCTCACAGTATGAAAGCTGCTCAGTCAGGTGTGGTACCTTACCTGACTATACGTCTGCAAGTGGCGATTAATTAGCACGCTGCACTGTGGTAATTGTACTTACACAAAATTTAAATATATAATATACATATATATATATGTAATATGTAAAACTCTACTCATGTGCAGGTACTGATGAATACATTATGTTTGCCATATTGTTAAATGGAAAGTCCATATGTACATGTTCATTTTGAGAGGCCGGAGACATTGCTTTTTAACCCTGAAATTAGAGTTATGTTTTGTCACAATCCTGCAAACATCATATAGAGAAACAAAGACGATACTTTCCCTGTGAATTGAATTGTGCCGTTCCGTCTTGCTTGTAAATGATGCAGGCGTACGTAATGACTGCGTAGTCAGACCGAGGTAATTTCAAGTGCCACATCCAATCAGCACTATCACCACAAAGTATCACAGCTTGGAGCGCAGTCATTCTCTTTGCAGAGCCCTCAGCTGAAGTGATAGTCAACCACTGAAACACAGTAAAAGTTACCAATACAGTGCAAAAAGAAAGGGTGAGGAAAGAGAAGGGGGCAAGAGGGATCGGGGGGTGGAAGGGGTGAAAGAGTCTTGGATCCTGTGGTAAGTGCCAGAGGGACACATTTTGTTGGAACACAGGGTGTGCTGAGTGATGGGAGAACGGCTACAGCAGTGTTTAGAAACACCAGTCGGCCAGTCTATTGCCTAGGAGCCTGGGTGTCTGCCTTGAGCTCTCCCCCCCACCGCTCTAAGTAGGATGGTACATGCAGCCTCACTGCATACCGCTCCTGCGCGCCGCTAAAATTAGCCCCCCTGGAACCAGATGGAATTCTAAACAGAATAAACTTTTCTTGACTTGATTATATTGAGCCTTTCCAAGCTCCGACATTAAAAAGAAAGAGAGAAGGCAAAGAACGAGGGGGAACCTTAGAAGCTAATTGCCGTGGGTCTGGCGTGCACATTGGGCATTGTGTTTAGTCGAGACGCTGCAGTAATGCCGGAGCCTTTCCCCGGGCCGTGTCTCCCAAAAGGGGAACTGTCACATCTTCCATGCGTTTGCGGTGGGCTTGCAGCTCCACACGGACTGCATGTGAAGCCACTAATTAAAAGCAAGCGATCCGTAACTGTCTGGCTCACCAGGCCGTGCTCATCCATGTGGCCCCCATCGGCTGTCGTAGACCCCCTGGCCCCTGACGATGACTGTAAGGCCTATGCATGGGAGTGATTTTGAGAAAAAATGTGATGATTCCCGCATGAAGCAACACCGGCAGTATTACAGTGTATTTACAGGATTCAATGAGATGTATTTTTAGTCACTCACTTTACATAATTGGGGTAAAAAAAATGTTTCACTTTTAACAAATGATGGAAACTTTTATTTGGCACCCAAAAGATTCAGAGTATCTTCATATTATCATGAAAAAGTAAATAATTATAATGTTATATAAGTGGCAGAGATCATATTTTAAATTATATTTTCTGATCAGAATTATATTTTTAATGGTACTGATTGTTTAAATGGTCCATAAATTACATTACTTGTCATTTTTATGTAGTTTCTGTGCATTTTCTGTTATATAACTGTATATAAGCAGCCAACTCTTAGGGTTTTTAAAAAGAATAAAAATAAATTGTGAGGCCGACAATAGCTGTAACATAACAGAGAAGTGTAAACAGAGGAATCTAAAGAGCACTTAGAATACTATACAAATTCCTTTAATGAAACAACCCATGGTTGGTAGAGAAGATGGAATGGGACTTTTGACTCGCTCCAAACAGTGACTTTGATTACCAAGATTTGTTTGTTTCCACAAAATGACAGCTAAAACCCCAAGTCCTTCTCTAAACCAAAGTCTCACTACACTCCAAACTCGGCCCAGTGGTTGGCCACCTACAGAACAGCAAAAAAAAAAAACAAAGAGGGGGGAAAAACCCCTTTGTATCAAAGGCTATCTTCTGGTGACTCCCTGGCTCGTGTTTATCGAATGCTGATTTTAATGCTCCATTTTTATCATGGCGATTAGCATTGTTTAGTAATCAGTCAAACCGAGACTTACCCTTGTCCATGCGAGTGTAAACACTTGTCTTCTCAAAACAGCTTCATTTGGATAAAGAAAGGACAGAAATGTCTCTGTGAATATGATGGTATATTTCTTGTATTGTTTGCTGAAGCAGAAGCACATGATGCAATGCTTGTGTTTGGGGAAAAAGCAGTAATTGCAGTATCAGTCATATGTGAGCCATGACACATATGACCACCATGAATCTGCCTTTTCTCTCTCTGAAATCTGTCCCATCCCATCACAGTTTTTCCACCACTCGCTGGCTTAGCTTTCTGCCGCAAATTTTATATGATCCCCTTTTTTCAATAACCTCAGTTTGCTTTGATTACTTTAATCACCTTTGAATGCAACCAATTTTCAGAGTTTGCGGTAGCTCGGCCTGGGCCTGCTTGGTGGCGTGTGTGTGATTGAGGTGAGGCACTGAGCACTGCTGCAGTAGCTCATATGAGCCAGGGCTGAAGTGTTTCCTCGACAGAAGGAAGGAAAACCTTACAGGGGGGGGTGGGGAGGGTGGTGGTGGATGGAGGTAATGCGAAGGGGAGAGTGAGGGAGCGACCCAGACGGTGACTTGGCTGGGGTCAGGTGTAAACACATGCACAGCTGGCAGACAGATGTGCTCAGACGAGAGCCAGTGACCATGTCTTTGGTTCCTTCCTCTCCGCTCACCTGATGTTCAGCTAATTCAGCAGCAGATGCAGCGAGGCTCAGTGAGAAACAAAGAGTTAGCTGCAAGAAAAAAAAATTTCACACACATGTAAAATTGTGTGCAGACATGCTTAGAATACACACAAGAGGTCTTACAATGCAGACAGTAAGAAAAAATGAAAAAGGGGGAGCACAAAGAAATCAAAAGCTCTGGTTACTCCAGAAGTGGCCTCTGCTCCACTGTGACTTAGCTAGTCAAGCGAGTGTGTGGTCGATGAGAGAGAAAGTATAACATTTCCCATTTTCTACTTTACTGGAGTGGTCTGGGAGACTCATCGGATGGGATTTTAAAAAGATCTTTCAGTGCACTGACAGCCATGAACGCACCATGATTACATTCCTTTCACCCAGAGCTTTCTTTTTTTTTCTGCTTTTATTCAGCATGTGCCAGGCCAAAAAGGACGGACAATTTTGTGCATTTTTGTGGATTTTCTGAGACCCCTAATCAAACTTTCAAACAAATGATCTCATGATGTAATGGACTGGAGAGATGCAGGCAACAACAAAACAAACTCTCTACTGCTGCAAGAGCAATAACCAAAAGTTTACACCCCAGCAAACACTTTAAATATTTACCAACCTTAGTAAAACAGTCGGGGATTATCCTGTATTGTTATAACACTGAGAAAAGACTCTCATACTTTCCATATTTTCTACTGATTCCATGAGGCTGAAAACAAGGAGAGGGATCAGATTAAAATCTCTTTGTACATAAACTACCCATTGACTCACTGTCTTCCTGTCGGAAGGAGCAATTAGCTCTCCGAGACAAAGATCTCAGACATTTTAAATGGCTGAAAATAAATAAATGTGGGTATTGCCGTTAGACTTTAGGCCCTGTTTCAATTAGAGCAGAGGCCGTGGTCTGTGTCTCTCACTGAGCTGCTGGCTCCTTCAAGCTCTGCTTCTATGGGGACTTTTTAATTGCTATGTTTTAGCTGAAAGGGAAACAGAGAGGGGAAATGTACTGTATTCATCTTGGCCTCCCACTATGCTTCACTCATGAAGGCCTGGGGTGATTTGTCTCTTTAACGCGGAACGCTGTACAGTGAAGTACAGTGCTGCTCAGACAATGCATTCATTCTTCCCATCATGAATGGAGATTTTCTTCCACAGTTATTTTTTTTTTTCTCGGCGGATTGATTTATGTGACATAATTTATTATGACCAGCTACCCGAGCTCCTTCAATTTCAGGAGGTAAAATGATCTAGAGATTTGCTAAAATCACAACACCTTCAATATAAAAGCTTTTGACAAAGTCTGCACTTGATATTCATCATTAGATTAGTGGCTGGCATCTGTTAAGCCTTATATAACTGATAAAAGTAGTCTGTGGCTCTTATTTTAAGGATTGCATTCCATTTCAAACATTCCACACAATCTGCTGAAGTTGGTTATACTTTCGATGGAGCATAAGATTTCAAACTCCTCACTCTTATTGCTTTTTTCCACATCCAGCTGATGGCAGCCATGTCAACTATCAAAAGGCAGAGTCTGCTTACCAAGATGACTGATGAGCGACAGTAGCCAGATCTGTGTGTGTGTGTGTGTGTGTGTGTGTGTGCTCTCTTTCCCAGCATGCAGACATGTGGGTCATAGAGAGAGACCAGATAAACACCTCCTGATCTCGCTGCTGTCAGATCAACACTTTCTGTCAGCACATCCCTGTCTCTCTCTGTGTCACTCTCACACACTATCTATCAAGTCTCTTCCCTTTCCTCAGGCATCCCATCAATCATCCTCGTTCAGAGCTTCACAAGCCCAGAATTCTCTTCGTGTCTGCATCGCGTAACGGCGAGGATGTTTAAAGGTCCCTTTGTCCCTTTGAGAGTGGGGGCCGACGTGAATTTCCTCTCAGATGTGATAATATGATGACGGTTACGCTATTTTCGGGGACGCCGCAGTCTCTTTTTTGTTTCTCTCAACACCCATAATTAGCAACGTGTGCCTTCCACAGCGACAGTTATACCTTTCACCCTTCCCTCTCTGTGCGTTGCGTGATTACACACAGACAGATGGTTTGAGTTTGAGCCCTGCCGCCCCGCGCTAATATCAGACATGCTTTGAATTTATCTCACATCTTAATGGACGACAGTATAGACAGGCAGTTTGCAAACTGCCGAGCCATTCCTCTCGCCCTCGGTTTATTACCGTATTTATTTGACTGGATTCAAGGAATGAAGCAAATTGGCCCCTGCGAGAAAGACGCAGAGAAACTATGAAAGTGAGAGGGGTAAGGAGCTCCACAATGAATGGTCATGTATTTAACTGTTAAGACTGCGGTCGTAAGAGCTGTCTAATGCTTGTCTGTCTGATAATAAACCTCATTACGGAGTGATCCCACACAATCAAACCATTCTCTTCCATCCTATTTCCTCTTGGACAACTCAGATACTGAAGTCTCTTCCTGCCTCTGGCAATACTGGATCAAAGCACTTCTTCCCTTTAGCGACCAGACTAGTTAGCTGATTAACGATTTTCATCATCATCCCGAGGCCTCTGCTGAAGAACATCTTAACACGTCGTCTTGACCCAGAAGGCCACGGGAATACATCAGGATACTTGTGGTCATTTTTAATCTAATGTCAGGCCTCTGCAGTCGCGTAGTACACGTTTCACTACAGTGGCCCACTCACTTACTGAAAGATAAACTCCTTTTGTTGATCTAAAGTGGTTTGCTTACGCTTCATCAATTGGTCGGTCGGTCAAGCAGCAGTTTTGGGAGGAGAGGCGAGGGCGAACGCCGTTGCCTCAGCAGAAGTGGTAGAGGGAACAAAGACTGGTTTATGGCGTGTGGCCATCAGACAGGCTACATCAACACTGTTCGTCAGGACCCAAGAATAGTGCGGAGGGCTGAGTCAGCCTAGCAGCAACTACCCACAGCAAGGAGAAGAGAGGGAGAAATGTGTGTGTACTTGCGAGATGGCCAGAGAGAGAGAGAGAAAACAAGCCTAGGTTCTTGTTAAAACGAGATTGTTAAGGATTCCTGCTGTGGCATTAACTTCTTTGCCATTCACCGTTTGACTCCATGACTCCACTCTTGACCTCGTAGCACACAAACACAAATGGGGACTTGGCCTCCGTAACGGCCCTGTTTACTGGAAATGCTGCTCACCAGGGACAATAAAGACTTATGATGCATACAAGGCTCCTGCCAACCTTTGCAGTTGTGGCCTAATGTAAGTCCCATACACACATGTGCACATGTGTACTGTACACACGAACACAAAGAGAAAAGGGATGGCAACCAACATACATAAAAATAATTACCAATTTTAAGATAAACCATGGATAAAGATGCAAAACTTTATTGTCTTTTAATGAAGGCAGGAATAAAAATTTGTCTTTGTTTCGGTTCAAAGGCCCAATAAAAACCCACATTAAAGATTAAGGGGAATGAAATTAGGTGAGCGCATACGGAAAGAGGTATACCTATTAAAACGCCAACATGCAAACATTATTTATGGAGCTACTGTTTATAGCAACAGGACGCGGCGTTGTCATCGGCCTAACACTTAGGGTGTTGTGCGGCAGAGGGACGAGCTGTTTATTTTGTTTATCACTTCACTCTATCGACTGCATATGGAGTGTGTATGAGCGCGTGCACGTGCATTTTCATTTGGAAGTGATCTCCTGTGTTTTTCCTGTTGCAGAGCACAGAAGCGTGTGGTGTGGAAGCTCAAAGCTCTCGCCCACATCAAGAGAAACCATCCGTCCTTACAGCCACAAGCCCTCCCTCTCTTCCCCCCTCTCAGGCGTAATAACAGAGCCATCAAATAGCCATATTTATAATCTCTGAACGGGCCAATTTTAAAGTGGTCAACTCCAGAGGTATAGGAATTGTTGAGAGCAATTTGCGGTTTTCATTCTTAAAGAGGCACCATCCCAGTGGCAAATGAAATAAAGTCAGTTTCCTTTTTTTTTTCCATTTGTCAATATGAAAGCTGGGTTTAATTACATCTTTGGCTCTCTTCTGATATCACTTCAAAATGATTTATTTAAATTGGGCAGGGCAAAATTATTTTATTATAATTCTGCTCCATGTTTGTGTGCCACAGAAATTAGAGCATTTATCAATTTCCAAAATGCAACAATCAGATTGTGCCAGCCTGGTACAGCAGGCTGTGCGTGGGATTCATATGAAAGCAATTACTGTATATTTTCAGTAGCAAGTACTGTGTGCGATATTAATATCATTTGTCTTGACTTTATTGAAGTAAAATGAATCTGTTTATCATGAGAACGTCTTCTCAACACACCTACGCGTTTATAATATTCATCAACGCTGAAAACACCGGTTTTCAGAGGAAAAGGGAAGTTGAATGCAAGCAAATAGCATCTGGTTTAGCAACACATTGTGAGCAGAACCAGCAGCAGATCAGCATACATTAATACATTTCATCTGGTCATTACTGTGCAGTCATGGAGCCAAGCGTTCCTGCCAGTTTCCAGCCTCCTGTCACTTGCCGGTATCTGACACTGATGAAAAATGCAGCGTGTTTCGATCACCACAACATTACCATTCTGTTTTCTCTATATGTTGAGATCAGATGACTCCCAAGTGTTGATCTAGTATGATAAATGTAGTGCTGTGTAACACGCAATTCACTTTTGATTTTGTGTGTGAGTACGTGTGTGTGTGTGTGTGTGTGTGTGTTTGCATTTGCATTTGTCTTTACAACTCATTATAAAGGATCAACGTTAGGAGAGAATACGTGAATATGAATTGATGACATAAAAACCGGACAGTAGGAAATGTGGTCACATTTATTATTATGTATTTAAAGCCAATATGTGTGGAATGGTTTGTCATAATAACATCTATCAAATTATTCTAATGGCATATGTCTTTGTGTTTAGATACAACCACTTTAAAGCTACTATATGGAACTAAAACAATTTTAAAAAATAATATCAATAAACATAGCATCTTGAATAATTCACAATTTTTTTCATTCACCCTTTACACAGAGTTATATATAATATACAATACAAATATACAATGTTTCTGTGGTAGACCACTAGAAAATCTAATTACCTCTTGCTCTTCAAAGTTTTTAATCTCATTTTCCTCGGTTTAACACAAAAGATATTACAAATTTACAACACGACAAAATTCAAAAGATTTATAAAAAAAACAAGTTTGCACAGTATACTGTTCAGATTGTAGGGCTGTGACTGGTTTAAATGTCACTAAATGTGTTTTTGGTCACATACTCCACTGAGAAACAAATTGAGCTACCCCTGAGATGCAGCCTGACGTTTAATATTCAGTGCGCCCATGTTTGGCAAGTCTACAGGAGAAGCTAAGTGCTAAGGACAACATTCAAGCACAAAACTACCCTCAATCCAGGCAGAAACATACTTAGTAAATAAAATTACTATATTACAAAGCAATGGTCATCCATTTGTCTAAATAAATGACACATGAATGTACAGTATACCCAATATTAAAAAAGACCAAAACAACTTTCCTAATACTAAAACAGTTGAAATATTCACATGAATGTATCTCACCTTATATTATTTTGGATAGAAAGACAGACAGTGTATCTTAAGCACAAACGTCTGCATAATAAAGGAACTACTGAATATTGTAACCATCTTAATCACATTGTTTACCGATGCTGTCTCTGAATAATTTCAGAATCCTGTGTCATATGCATTGCCAGACCCATAGCTATTAACTCGAGCCTCCTTTCATCTTTCTGTCTTTTTCTTTTTGCTCTCTGCCCCTGAAGGGTTGTGCTCACGCATGCCACCTTCATAATCAGCCATTCTGATATTCAAATGAGAGCAGAAAAGCATTATTCGCACATGTGCAGTTGACGACCAGAATACATCAAGGGACAGCTGGCATGAAAATGGCCTCTCATTTTTCATTGCTTTGTAAAAGTGGAGATTAAAAAGGATTGAAGTGACGCATGAGGGAGAAATATTGTGAAAAAAGGGGCCAAACAGAGGGAGCTGTAGAGCTGTTAAAACATGGCCAAATTACACTGCTGTCTGAGCAGGAAGGAAACCGGGCTTTATACACTCCTCAATAACTTCCTGTTAAATATCCACAAATCACAATCTCACAAAAGGATTACAAAAAGAGTATGCTAGAGACCCAGAGTCATCTAAACACTGGCTGTGTATTTATGTGACTCCACTTGTAGGAAGCTGACCACCACCAGGTCACTCTTGAGTGTGTGCATTTGAGTGCATGTGTGCTGTGTTAGATGGGATGTGTGTATCATATAGAGGAGGATGTTATCAACATGGCAGTGATGAGAGATGAATGGCGTCCCACAGGGCCGGCTTAAGCCCCTGCACATGTGCACAGCACTACCGCCCACTAAAAATATGACTCCTGGATACTTTTCCGACTTCTGGCTCTGTCCATAAATCAGCAGCCGGACAGCGAGGCCTGGACTTGGCAGAGTATCAGACGTGCCTCCAGTGACTTGGCCTGTCCGTCATCCTGCCACTGCTGCCTCGAGCTTCTTAATTAATGTGCCAATTGAACGCTGCATATCATAATGAACACACAGCCCCCTCTATCTCAGCCTTCCTGGGCTTGTTATTCTTGGTCCCCGTTAAGGATACGTCCCTGTGTATGTTCGGATATTTATAGGTAATGGATCTATTAAAATGCATGAGAACGAATTAAAAAACAAATAACTGCAAAGGTGCTCAAACGAGCTTGGAATGTTTGGAAAAGGGATTTTCGGTTTGATGTGTTTTCACAGCATAGCTGGTGAATTTATCACTTTCACTTTTGTTGGTGTTACTCCGTCGCCTTACTTCATCATTAAGAACACACAGGCTGTTTCGGCTCCAGAGATTTTTCATTTTCATGAGGATTCCCACTGGCTGCGGTGTGAAATATGCACAGGAAGCAGACTTTAAAGAGTTAAGTAACCTGTCCAACTGCCCTTTTCAAAGAGAAGAAATAAAAGGTTCACTTTCTCCAACCAAGTGATGACAGAGAGCTACATGTAGGTCTTTTTCCACCACTGACCATATAGAATATCTAACCTTTATGGAGCGTTATAACTCCTAGAGCTCATTGCTCAGCCTCAGATGGTAGTTTTTCTCCGAATAAGAGGGAAACTGTATCAATCTGACAGCCACAGGTAGAGGTTAATGGCTCTCCATTTGTAACTCTTTGCTGCGTGTAATGCCACCTCCCTCGGTTATAAAGACTTCATAAATCAAGTGCGTCGATCCTCTGCGAATCTCAGACCTGAGACAGGCTGATTTACGGCTACAACTTCTAGCAGGCTTCTCATCCTTTATCCTCCTTTATTGCCCCCCTTTCCCTGTGTTGAAGCAACTATTCCCATACCTCTCTTTTTCGCTCTCTCCTCTCCAGGTGTCTGGACTCTGACTTAGCACCACAGCTAGCCAACCAACACACACACACATACACACACACACACACTCACACAGGAAAAGGATCTACTTCCAGGGAAGGCTAATAGGATGTGACATCATTTATGGCTGACTGGGAGTAATGTGTGACATGTCTACTCTCTATGGTGGGATGTTTTTCAGTGTACTAGGACATTTTTCAAACCTGCCACAGTGCAGGTTTTAGAATTAAGTTGCATTACAAGCAATGCAGTTTCAAAAAGAAGCAATACAACAAACTCCTGAGGCCTTGATGCAGGGGAGCAGGCCAAGAGTCTCTGGTGGGATTTATTTCTGCCTGGTCACTTTCAGAGGAGGCTTACCCCGCTCGCAAATCATGCATTTTGATCACATCGACCCTGGCCTTGGCTGGGGAAGTAAGCATGTAGATTAATTGGACTGGACTTCTCTCTGAATTATGATCCAGGGCTTTTGATGGTAAGGTAACTGCGTGCACTTGATGCACTTTCCAGATTATTTAAGAGGAGCAGTGGAAAGGAGGTAGCATACCACATGCTGATAAGTATTTAGGAGGTTTTAATCTGTAAATCTGAGACATTTACCTCTCCAGAACTGATATACTCCTTGTACCTCCATAGGTTTGTACTCCAGAACCCAGTCTAATACTTAGTATGTTTTCTTGTCTCAGGCCATATGCTATTTCTCAAGCGTCATGGTTCTTGTTGTACTGGGAAGACCTTCAGTGAGTCGACTTTGAACCCCAATCCAATTTCTCCATGCAACTCAAAACCATAAAGAGCAATTTTTAAGGAGTCTTTGTTTCGGTCATTGAAGAAAGGAAACAGTCTTTCTTGGATATGTTTGTACTCAAAATAGTGGAGTCTTTGTTTTAAAAGACTTTCATTTATTATGGCTTCATGTCTCTATTTCTGCTGTGGTGTTGCGTAAAAATTTTGTCTTTGGCCTTTCCCTGTGTGTGTGCAAGTGTGTGTCTTTGTGCGTTTGTGTGTGTGGCTGAGGAAGCTGTAGTCCAAGTCTTTTAATAGTCTTCAGCACTGTTGCTGAGAAAGGAAGGGGGCAACCCCAATCCAATAATCTTGTTTGACAGTTGGGAGCAGGGGCAGCTAGGCGACAGTGTCCCACAATGCAATTGTAAAAACAAACAGCAAATGAATATGTGAAGAGGCGTGGGAGGTGCTTTTCACCACATTCAGGGCCTCTTATCTTGAGCAATGTATGAAAACACACACACACACGCACACGCACACGCACACACACACACACACACACACACACACAATATAAATGTAAACTCCTTACAGGCCTTGAATATGTCAGACTTTAATCCAGTCTACTTCACACATGTGTGTATTATGACAAGCACAACTTCTCTATGTCACTATTCTCTGACTTTCTCTCTGTTGCTCTTTTAGCGCAGACTGGGGGGTTCTAATCCTGTTAAGACCTGCCAGGACTAATACAATGACAGGTCAAACAACCACTGCTACCCCTCCACCGCCACCCCAAGATCAGGGGTGTTGACACAGGAGAAGGGAGCAACTGTGTTTGCCTCTTTAGTGGTTACTATCAAACCATCATGAACCATTCTTGGCTATACAAAGTGAAGAGAAACATTGTATGAAGCACAGAGATGCCTATTTGTTCTGTATCGAGACATTTTAGCCCCAATAAGACACGCACCCCTTTAAATTAATCTGATGGCAATTTAACATGTCGGTCACAAGTCTGAATAGGCATCTGGTCACTTTTATGTAAAAGTCATGACAGCAGTCTTACTAGGTCAGATGTGGCAACATTTCTGTATGACTTTTAAAACAGCACAAGTCTGAACTGAATGCTGTCTGATTAACATCAAGACCAAAGAAGAAGAACAAGTAAGACATGCAGAGAAAGAGAGGGAGTCATGTCCCACCTTCTACGATCACTGTAATAGATGTATTAACTCTCTCTTTATGTTATCATCATCTCTAATGCACACAAAAAATAAAATCACTTTATTAAACTATGAAAGAGCCTAATAAAGTTGTAGAGGAGATTCTTCTCTTATCAAATCAGTCTATAAAATTTTCCCCTCCCCTTTATACAATCACACTAATAATCTGCAGTCTCTCCCAATTTTTTCAGAGTTCATTCATGCCAACTGCAGCTTGTGATCTCTACATCATGTCATTTAACGACAATGTGAATGTTTATAAAACAGGCAGCAGAAGTGATGATTATTAATTTAATAAGTAATTTATTAGTGGATTCAATGCGAGACACAGGGTTTAGTGTCCCTCGCACTCGAGATGGTCATCAATCAACGCTTCGGTCTTCTTCCTCTTTATCATAACATTTTTATGTCACTGCTGTGCTCTGCTCCCTCTCATGCACCAGGTGCCAAATGTCGTGCAAATTTAATAAACATTAACATAAAAGACACCTATAAAAAGCCATTGCTTTAACAGATAGATGAAGCCGGCGATATTACAATACCCATGGCATTATGTTGCATTGGAGATGTACCACTGCCACCTACATAGAAACAGGATCAGGATATAGTGAAAACATGTGTGCATAGTGTTTATCAAGGTAGGATTGTTTGAATATTTAATTAATTAATTCCTGAATACATCTTCAATGTATTCATGGTACTATAATAGAAAGATCAAAAACGATACTACATAAGAACATTATTCGTTAAACCCTGTTTTATGTAACCCACACATCTTTTTACATCATACCCACACACTCACACATTGCACATCAAGTAAAGAAACAGACCTGATATCTGCAACTTTCCTCTAATTGTCAACCCCTGTAGTAGAAGAAATCTCCAGAAAAAACAGACCAGTTGTTATTGAAAGCTGTGTATAATGTAAAATATTGAATGAGACGTGGGAAAAAAACTTCAAAATGTGAACCTGCTGCTAATACTACTGGGGCATATGGTGTTTATTCCAATGCATAAAAAAACAAACACATTTTATATGTCACTTCCAAAGTGCCAACAAGCCATGAACATCTAATACACACATCTCAGCAATCTATGACATTGCCTCCATCCATTATAAACGTGCCTGGTTGCATGTTTTATATTACTCTACCACATCTGTGAACATTTTAACAATTTCTTGATTTAAAAGATATTACAAGTACAGTATGAGCTTTATATAATAAAGATGTACCAAAATATTAACACAGAATCAGTTTCAAATATATTTTTGATTTTTGGTCCATAGTACTTTCAGTAACCTTAGACAACAATGGTCAATTTTTTTTACATACCATTTTTCTATACTTTGAGTGATACTGGCAGTGTATTTTAATGTATTTTCAGTCATCCAAACATTCCATTTCAAATCTCCATGGACTCAAACTGTCAGGTTTATACTGCACAATGCATTAAGATTAGAGACTCTTTTCAACTTTAATTTTGCACTCGCCTCTTTAGTGCTCAGTACGTTAAGCTTAGTGGTCAAGCTTCACCGCAGTGTGCAGCAGTGGCCCTGTTTGGTCTAACTTAACAAACCTCATTATTAGACAAGGGAATCTCTTTATGACAGCTACTTCTAACTAATGGCTCACTCTTCAGACTGGCTGGACGCATAATGCTTTAAACAGCAGTAAACTAGCGATGCTTTACGCTTGTGAGCTGTTGAACAGACACAAACACATAATGTGTGTGTGTGTGCATTAGCGTATGTTCGTGTATAAGCGTCTGCTCTGCCATTATTGGATCTGCAGGACGCCGTATGTTGACCCATGGGATGAGAGTTCACACCAACACACACGCTATGACACAAAAACACACGCTGTGGTTTCTCCTGCGGCCGCTCAGCTCATTCAGACTCTGACCACCATCAGCAGCCCCCCTGCCTCACTGGTTCCCCATCCCCAGGGATCACACAGCGTCGCTGGGCACTCACATCCTAAGCTATGGGCAGAGAGCCAGCCGCTGGGGCTGAAGCTGGGGGGGAGGGGGGGGGGACACGTGAAGGGCAAAAGGAGAAATATGAGAGGAGGATTTATTAAGGAAGGAAAGAAAAAAAATCTGGATGTGAAGAGGCAGGGGAAAGAGGAAAAGGTGGAGGGGAGGTTGGTGGGGGTTACATATCACATAGTTTATCATATACAAAAGTTCCAAGTGTGCCTGTCATTCTGGAGACTGAGGCAGGGCTGAGAGCTGAAGAGTAAACGTCTGTGTGCTGATGGAGATGAGGCGATGGTGACAGAGGTTACACTATGGTCATTGTATGAAAGCTATGGAAGAGTTTGCTTATCTTTAAAGTGACCTCTCAATCAAAATTAAATATATTCAACAGGAATTTTATTAAATTTGTAATACAGATATATTTCCTGACACAAAAAAGATCTACTGTGCTGCGTTTATTTGCGCTTATTGATTTATTTCAGCCACCATGAAATGCGCTTGTTTTAAAATCTCTTGTCTGAAAATTATTACTCCAGCAAAAATGTCTGTGATTCAGCTTTGTCCACTATTGTTCTGGGCTCCCATCAAGGAAAAGAAAAAGCTGTGTCATCACAAGGGAGGTAGTGGAGGGGTGGGGGTGTGTAAAGTGGGAAAACTGGCTAGTTCCCAGGCTTGCCTTCTAGGCTGTTAATGCCCTCTTTTCTTAGACACACATCAGCACATCTTGGGTGTGAGAACAGAGGGAATGGAGTAGAGAAGGGCAAAGAAGGGACCGGCAGCTGAGAAGGGGAGACATTGAGTGAGAAAAAAAGATGGAGAAAGGCAGTCTGTGAGAGGATCAGAGGAAGAGAACAAGAACCTTGCTCAGCAACAAGTCTGACTTCCCCAGCATCCTTTCCTCAGCACAGGCCCTGCCAGCCCCACATAAACATGGCGAACCTGTGGAAAGTTTCACTCCTCTCTGGAGGGTCCCCTTCTCTACTTGCTCGTTTTATTTCTGTCTATCTGGCCCTTGACTCTCTTGTCTTGTTTTAGGAAAATTCCGCTGGTGGTAATGGTGTGCACCCCTGCAGCCCTAACGTCTTCCATGTGACCATCACGGAGGCAAATTCCAGTTTGTGTTTGTTTTAGGCAAACAGATCAGTTGCCACTTCATCCATCTAGTTTACCTCTCTGTCCTAGAAGTTGACTTTCTCCCCAGACACTTGTGTGGGCGTATGGGCTCTGAAACTTGGCCACACCTCAGCTAAAAAATCCCCACCCCCACTCGTCACCTCCTCCCTAAGCTGCACTTTATTTTCAACATCATGTGACAAAGTCTTTGATATCAGGCCCGGGGCCAAGAGGGAATGGGAGATGGAGACAGGGAGAGACATTTGCATAGGCTTGTTAAAAGTTACCAATTAGGAAAAAGGCCTCACACATAGTGGCCTTGGCTGTGCAAGAGTACAATCTCAAATCAGGACAACATCGCCATCTGCAGGAAAGCAGCAAGATCGAAACCAAAAACAAAAAAATCATCTATATCACAGTGCTACCAAAACAATACCAATCCTCCTCACTGAGTAGTAGAATTGTAATTTTGATATCAGCAGGCTCTTCTTTTGACCTGACACTACAGCACAAGAAAAAGTAAACAAAATCTGTTGCTACTTGGCCTCCTCTGCTGCAGGTGGCGCTCTGAATCCATTCTCCATTCATGACTGCGGTAAGAGCTGGATGATGGCCTTGTTTGTTTAGCCAACAGTGTTGACGCCCACCCACAGGTGCCAAAGGTATAGTGAGTACTGTGCCAGCTGTTTGCAAGCCACAGCAGCCCCTGCACTGCTTGGCTTCACCCTGCTTGACTGCCTGATCTCACAGGAAGGGAGGAAGTGGTTGAGTTACCCAGCAGCAAATTTGAGGTTTATAAAGGGAGAAAGCCGTAAAAAAAATCCAAGTGCAGTTTCCTTTAACTCAGCAGCTAGCCTGAGTGAGGTACTCTTTCCTAATATGTAATTCTTTCATTGTCATTAGTCATTAGTCGGTGTTAAGATTGCTCTCAACACCCAATCAGAGATACTGGAGAAGAAATGTAGAACACTTCAATATTTAGTGTTATGAGTCAGTGGTAAGACTAAGTAGAGAGGTGAAAGGAAGGTGTTCCAATTTCATGGAAGCTTGATTACCTTGTAAAGTTAAATTCATTACACTATTAATCTGTTGTTACCTGTGTCACACCAGGGAACCACCCACAGCGACCACAAACAGGCAACACATGCTCACTGTGGGACCAATAATGTGAGAATGTTGCTTGGGCGAAGCATGATATCAGTCATCGCTGTGGCAAGCTAGCAAATAGTACACACATAGTCTAGCTGCAGGGGGAAATACCTTTGCATGTCTCATGATAGCATAAAGCTGCATTTTACTTGAGATGTGAAATCAGTTAGGCATGTCTAGCATTTGGATTTCATGAAGGCTTACCTTAGCATGGTCCTGTCTTTGCCAAGAAGTAATGGGAAGAGGGGGTAAGGTAGAGAGCTGGCAGCTTTGCTTGGCTTGTTATTGCCAGTACAACGAAGCTCAGTTCACACTCAGCTGTGGCATATTTGGAAAACTTCAAGTAAAGCGGCGAGTAAAAAAAAAAGCTTTTAAATCAGTTCCACTCTCCAGTAAATTACAACCCTGCATTTTTAATTTCCTCTCTCCATACAATGTTATTCATTTGCATCCAAGCCAAACATGGGCCCCTGCAGCTTGCATAGCTCTGCAGGACAAACTGTCCTCTCATGCAGCCGCTACCTGTCAGGAGCACAGGGGCGTGACTGAAAAAATGCACTCCTTGATGTAGAGCGGAGAGGTGTGTGAGGTGGAGGAAAAAAACAAAAAAAGAACAAAACAAGATTAAACCGCTTTTTTCTAAGTGCCTAAGGGATGAATTTTACATCATATGCGGTTTGAGATATTCTAAATCTAATCACTGATAGGAGTCATTGTCAATTATCTTGATATGTTTGTCCAGATGACTATTGTGGTGAAGTGGTGTCTGCAGACTTTAAGAAGATCCAGACGTGCAGACAAATATGACTCCAATTTCAAATGCAACAGAAGTCCTACAACACACTGAAGATACAAACTGGTGCCATGTCGAATCCTGAATTCGTGGACTTTGCATAACAATATTTCATGGCAATAATATTGCTATTACACGCTAAGAAGAGAATGTGCATACCCAAACATGCTTAGTCCATGCCTCAGGAAACTGTCTAAGCTCCTCTAACCACTAGAAAGAGACGGACTTGGCTGCTGAAATAACATTAAGAGCCTGTTACCATAATAGCAAAGCCTCATTTGTTAGCATTACATATCTAAATACCATCTGAAAACCATGGCTCATTTTGATTAAGCAGGGTCCTGTAACAGTGTAACATTTCAAACAGCTTTATATCCACTGTACAGTGTGTAGGCCCCATTACCGTATATGTCCTGTTTGGAATCAAGTGATCTTCCAGTCAAGAAGTTAAAATTCATGTGGTATTGAGCAAATGTGTTATCAAGTCAACAAAGGTTTGAATTAACTACATCTGATCCGCAAAAACTGAAAGCCGGGAGTTGTTTCATTAGCATTATGCAGGAATAATGTCATTTAAAAGACAGAGCAGTATATCTGCTTTTGTCATCAGCTCTGAATACTACAGGCCTGTTTGACAGAGATGTCGAACAGGTTTCAAACATGAAAGAAGGTATGAAATCGCATTTAGTACACCAGGCTAAAGTTAGCCAAGGTTCTGCTAATTCAGCTCTTTCTGTGCCACACAAGGCGATAGGATTTGGCACCTGGCTTTTGCTCAGGCAGGCCTTGCATGTCTATGTAATCCAGAGAGACAGCGAGGGCAGGGCTCGAACTTCTCGTTAGATTTACCCCAGAACACAACAACATAATCATGTCATTACCCTTAGGCTATTCTGCCACATTGTTGTTGCGGGTGGGAGACACTGGATTTGATTTCAGCAGACTTAGCTGACCTCTGCTTCATGGCCCACCAGAACAGGGGAACTACAGCAGGCCGTCCTCCATGCTGGCACTCAGCCTAGCTAAACATTTTACTTTCATAGACAAAAACAAAAGCGTTTCGCCTTTCTTTTCCCCCATTTCTCCCAGTTCTAAAATATTTTTTTTATCAAGCATTGAGGGGACATGTTTCTAGTAACTTTTTGGTCTTGCTATTTTGTGCTGCTGCTGCAAAAATCTGCCAAAATTCCTCCACACACCCCCTCCATCTTTCTGCTCCAGTGTTGATTATTTTGCTTTTTGTCTTTTCTTTCCTCCTAAATGTGTTATTCATCCTGTTCCGTGTGTCTCCAGGCACACTTCAGAACTGGATATAAAATAAACAGTCGCGTTTTCACCCCCTGTCGCTAGGCCTTGACTGCATATACCTGTAACAATAAACATCTGGGTTTCTGGGCTTGTTTATACTCATCTCTAGCCGTTTGAGGACAGAAGCACAACAGGAACTAGACTGTGTGTATGGATTTGCTAGGCTGACGCCCACTGCGAAGCATAGGGTTGGTGGACGCTACTAGACCATGATAGAGTGGAGGCTGCTGGCAGGTAGTGCGCGCTCTGTCTGGCAGAGCCGAGGTTTACCTTGGAGTGACACCAACCATCTGCATGCTATAAGGACTAAATTGCCAGCTTGATGTCCAGCAAGCGAGACAAAACCGTTCCACATACATGAGTGTGTGTTTGTCTGACTTTGTGTATGTATGTGTATGGCTGTACAAGAGATCCAGACAGAGACAGAAATACAAAGAGAGAATAGACAGCCACTGTTGAGGTATTGTTCAGTATCCCATTCTGTAAGACTTAAATGTAATTTCAGTCAACTTTTTTTAAGTTAAAGCTGCTCTAACTGATATTTTTACATTAACAATGAATGAAATTACTATGTATAATGTTAAATGGGACGCTCGTAGTGACAAACCTACAGTTTAGAATTATCTCCTTTCTCTGCATTTCATCTCAGCTCTACTGACCTTTTTAGTGTCTTTCAACTCTTTGTTTTGGTTTTATGGCAACAACTTCTGCAAAACTATTGCTGTGATTCAAAAGCTCTGATGAATTCTGTTACTATATCTGCCTAGCACCAAACAGCTGACAGACAAAGGTTTTTAAAGGGATAGTTCGGATTATTTGAAGTGGGACTGTATGAAGTTGTTATCCATAGTCAGTGTATTACCTGCAATAGATTTGGGTGGGCAGACAGGCAGGAGTACCGGCACGGAAGCTAAGCAATGTACTGTTATGGACGGGGCCAGCAGCAAAAGTATGCTAGCCACCTAAAAAAAGACCCGCCTAAAAAAGTCAATATCAGTTTAATTGTACATTAATTAGAATATTTTTACCACTTTACATTGCTGTCAGACAGCCTTTTTCTTTCTCGACCATAGACCTTCCGTAGTCCCACACATGCCGCGCACTGTATTGCGCTGCACATCAGCTGTCTGGGTCACAAAGTGCTGCTGCGGTGTAATACAGTGCATGGCATGCGTAGGAATACAGAAGTTCTATGGTTGAGAAAAGAAAAGATCTGTCTGACGTCCAGCTGTGAAGATTTTCTGTGTATAGCATACACTTAAAGCTAGAGTGCGGGACTTTGGTCTCCCCCTTTTGGCAGTGAGAGTAATTACAAAAATACTGTCAACACGTGCTTATGTTTTAGGCTTCGCCGTAGCCTACTCTTGCGACTGTAAAATGGTAGATAAATTATTTTCTGGGTCACACAACCCCCACGAAATGACTTGTTTTACTATCAGAATTTGATCCATTCAGTCTGATAACATTTGGAAAGTCTAGAAGAGAATTAAATTATGTTATCCCTATTCAAGTTATCTCTCTGCTATGAAATGGCCACTCGGCTGGTGAAGTCTCTAGTGTGCACGCTTTGCCCATAGAGCATGCACAGTATGCATTCATCTGGCCAGCACAAATCCGACACCTAAAAACTCTGTATAATGTGAAATACAGAGAGATTTACCCGGCAGTGATAGGCTTAATCAGCACTGTGTAAACTCATTTGGCAAGGGCTTGAATGTAATGGACTTTCATTTATATGTAAAAGCTCTGCACTGCAGGTTTAAACTGATATTGATTTTTTTAGGTGGGCCTTTATTTAGGTGGCTAAAATATGTTTTGCTGCTGCCCCCGTCCACAGCAGTACTTTGCTTAGCTTCCATGCCGACCCAAATCTACAGCAGGTAATACACTGACTATGGATAACTACCTCATATAACCCCACTTCAAAAAATCTGAACTATCCCTTTAATCAGTTTTCACTCAGCCTCTTGAAACAATACTTCCAGTCATCCTATCTCAGCTCAGTATTCCTAGGAATTATGGTCTATTCCACACCACATGATCTCTGCCAAATGCTAATGTTAAGTGTGCCATTTATAAAGATCAGACTTTGTGTCTTGTTACAGGCCTAACCTTGAACATAACATTGCCATGCACAAATATTGCAGAAAGCGATAAATTTTAAAATATTGGCATTGGATGTAAAAAATCTAACTGAACAAGGTTTTGAAAAATCATCCATTATCAATGTTCTTGTCTGGTTAAAGGGTTGGCTCTCCCCTGGATGATTGATGATCTTCATACACTTATGGCACTGACCTCGTTCACACGATGTACTATTGGTCCCCTGCACGCTCACAGGCCTGGCATATACTGATTTGTGTCCAGGTCCCATCCTTTGTCCTGCTTTATCCTCTTCTCTGTAAATCCTCTCTGTATTATCTATAAAGCAGACATGTCCATAAAACAATTACTGAGTAAAAATGTACAGTGTGGACAGATACACGACAAGAAGACACCGATAAGTATCTTCCAGTGGGCAACGAAAATGCAGTTCATGCTATAAAGTGTCAAGCTGTCAAGCTGTAGCAAATTTACTAAATCTAGTAGGGATTAAGAGTTGGCCGACACACACAGCCATCATGGTTTAGTCAGGTATGCAGTGAAAGATTCATAAATAATCTTCCCAGCGTCTCAAGACACAACACGCCGGACAGACGCCTTTAATTCAGCTGACGAGAAAATTAAAGGGCTTCATTACCCTAAAGTCATCTAGGGGAAACAATCTTTAACAACTCAGACAATCATAGTATGAATGTCGTTTGGCCAATCCCCAGTCAGCTTTGGGGCTCTGATTGGTTTTCCAGAAGGATGTGGGACTCACAAGTGTGGCAGCTGCTTAAAATAAAGTGACAATTTTTAATGGGGTTTCAAACCTCAGCGAGTCACTGCATCCTGCCAAGCCCCTTGTGATGGCATACATCCAAACCCCTGTTATATCGAACAGGACACGGAGGAGTGAGCTTGTTCTCTCAGCTCAGTACCATTAGAATGCCTTGATGCAGTCAACCATTTTCTGGAGTTGCATTTCCCATCAGCAGTAGCTTTTTATATGAGCCATATGTGTACATACACCACCGTACTCTGCTTTCAAATCACTTTTCTTGAGGTGAATGCTCCAGTGGCAATCAATGGCATCAGAAAATTCTGTAAAGTTGAGTTAAACCTAATAGGGTCAGGTCAATTTGTGAGGTCTAGGCATAGCTGTTTTTTATGATGATGATAAAAATATAATGAAAAACATTCCATACCTATCGAGAAATGAAAACCTGATTCGAGTGTAATGTGTGCAATATTGATTCATTTCTTCTGACTATTTAACGGTGAGTTCGGTTATACACTCAATGATCTAGGGCAGCTGAAATAGGTGTTCAGTCACACACACATACACACACATAGAAAGACAGAGAGGGAAAGAGAGAGAGAGAAAAACTCAGAGATTAACAGGAAATGCAATTACTGTCTGTCTGGGCGCAGCATTCCTCAACAGTATGGCCAATTTCACAGCAATTTTAGTGAGTCAACAGGTCGTAAGTAATCATAATGAGCACCTTAATGTTTTCACACGGAGCAGAGCACCCCTTTGTGGTTTTATCCCTTGGCCATTTGATCCTTCTAATCATCTACAAGCTATTTAAACTGTACACAGGAGCTGTGGGATTGTACAAGTCCCAAGAGAAAGCCCACTGCCTCCATGTTTGTGGAATACTGTCATTTAAACACTGTGTCAACAGGGATCAGGTTCCTCTCATGGTTTCTCTTTTGCTCAAAGGCTGCGGGCATACTGTAAAAGTGGAAACTGCGCTGACATTGAGTGAGTAGCTATTTTTTACTGCAAGTCATTATGGCACTGCACTTTTAAGGCTGTGTCTGACAGGTAAGGGTTAGACTTTTATGGGTGACTGTGTTGCAAATAACATAAATGACAGCTTCATACTGAATGACTGCAGGGCAGATACTGTACCTCAAAAGTGTTGTCTGTCCTATTACTTGATCAAACGGGCATCCAGAGTGAGTGAAATGTAATCTGGGATCAATGGCTACAAGGATTTCTCAGACAACTGCAATCCAGCTGGCTGCTACTTTACTTAAAGTCACCCATACAGGAATGATGGAAAAATACACCCATAAACAAAAAAAAACTCTCTCTGGTTTCCTGTGTTTTAAATAATTTTAGACCCATTTCTAAGTTGCCATTTTTATCCAAGATTTTAGAAAAAGAACTGTCTCCACACAATTGATATCTTTTATGAACAAACATCAATTTTTTTTAAACATTTCAATCTGGTTTTCACTCTCTACAGAGTGCTCTGGTTAGGATCACCTACTGCTTGAAGCCAACACAGGCCTGTACTCCGTTTTAATTCTCCTTGACTTCAGCTCAGCCTTTGACACAGTGGACCAACATGTCTTGATTAGACATCTGAAACTGTTGGCATCAGTGACAAGCAGAGCAAATCATGCAAATACCTAACATTGATTTTCATTGCTATGTGGATGATACACAACTGTATGTCCTGAAAAAGTCTTTTATTATGTTCTGCCTTGCTGAAATTAAGAATTGGATGTCCAAAATTTTCTGCAGTTGAATGACTCCAAATCAGAAATGATTATAATCAACCCCTCTGGCCCCAGCACTAGCATTATTAACACACTAACATCTATTGTGTGTGCCTTATCTAATATTAAAAAAGATGGTGTCATTTTTGATTCAGAGTTGTCGACTAAAGTGGTGCAGTCTTGGTTTTTTCAGCTTAGACATTTAACCAAGATTAGGTCATTCCTTTAATTTGCTGATCTGGAGTAGGTCATCCTCGCTTTTTCTGCAATGTACTTTATTCAGGTCTTAGCAGGTGAATCTTAAGGCTCCAACTAATACAAAACCCTGGTTCCAGGCTTTTAAACGTTCTAAGAGATGTGACCAAATCACACCAGACCTTGATGCCCATCACTGGTTAAGTGTGAGTTAAAGAATAGATTTTAAGATTTTACTGCCGGTTTTTTAAAGCATTGCATGGTGGGGCTCCTATCTACATCTGTGATCTATATTTGTGATACATATGAGCCTGATCGTTGCTTAAGATCCCGTGGCACATGTGCACTGACAACACACAAGCGTTGGCTGTATGAATGGAGTCCAGCTTGTCTGTGCATACCTCTGTCAGTGCCAAAATGATTAAACAAATACCCCCTTTGTGCGCAGCAGCCTTGATTAAGCTAGGTTGTATGTACACCTCTGAAAAAGAAATATAGGAAAGTGCCTTTGGTGGTGCCAAAATTCACTTGCCCTGTTAAAACATCGCTGCTGTCAAAGTTGTTTTTACTCTCTCACATGGAAACTAAATTTATCATGCCTCCCTCAAGTATTCAGGGGTTTTTTAAGAGCATGAGTGTGATTATTTATGTGAAAAATAAATATTGAAACTTTATCTGCATTAGTGGTCACAGAATGCTGACACCAATAAATTTTAACAGGGATTATTTACGGTGCCACAGTAGATGTGGAAATAATATTGTTGTGGTTTATTTAATAGATTGTGGGATCTTCAACTTTAGGACTCGTCATTAGTATCTGACAAATTATACAGTTTCAGAAAATTCAAAAAGAAAAATATGTCTTCAGTTTTTCCATGTTCCTAACATTATCATTATTAGTATCTATTATTTATCTATACTTATTTATTGAAATACGAGGATATGTGCATCTGCTGTATCGTGACAGTGTACTCAGTGTGGTTACAATCATCCCAGCTTAATGGTTAATTAGGTTTTCAACAGCTCTGTATTTCCCCAACATTTATCAGTAAATAATATTACTGTGCAAAGGTTTTAGGCACTCAAGTATAATCAGGATGCTTTCAAAATAATGGCATGCATTCTTTTTATTTATCAATTAACTTCATACCAAATTCAGTAAACAGAACTTTGCATTTAAAACAGCACCAGTTCTCCTCAATACACATGCACACAGTTTTTCAAGGTACAGTGCTGGGCAGGAAGGTTGTTCCGAGCATCTTGGAGAACTTCTGTGGATTTAGGTTCTCAGCTGCTTCTGTCTCTTTATACACAGACTGACTCCATGATGTTGAGATCAGGACTCTGCAGAGGCCATACCATCTGTTGTAAAACACCTTGTTCTTCTTGTCACTAAAGATAGTTGTTTATGACTCTGACTGTATGTTTGGGGTCGTTTTCATGCTGCACAATACATTTAGGACCAATCAGACACCTCCCTGATGGTATTGCGTGATGTAGAATCGTAACATCTAAAGTGCCTAAAACCTTTACCCTGTACTGTACATTCCAAAGTCTTTTTTTAGTCGTTGTTATTGTTTATTTTTTGGAATTTTGTCTTTATTTGACAATCGACATTGAAGAGCAACAAAAAACAGAAAAGGTAAGACATGCAACACAGGTCCCCCGGCCAGACTCGAACCGTAGATGTTCAGCCGAAGCTAAGATGAGGCTTCAGCAGTCTCCATTTGATTAATCAATCAAGTGGGGATTTCCCAAAGTTACAGAGAATTTTGTACTAAAAAGCTTTAGATGACACCAATCTAAACTCAGACTTGTGATTTTGACTGCTGAAGCCTCATCTTAGCTCACAGCACAGAACAAGGACTATGGGTTTTGTCCTGTATCTCTTACATTGAAGTGGGTTACGGTAGGCATCCCTTCATCATCACCATCATCATCATGCAGAGAAGGGGCACTTACAGCAAACAAAAACTCTTTCAATGTACATATAGGCATGTTAGTATTGTTTTAAGACAGACTTGAACTAACCTATCCATTAACCAAATCTGCAAAAATACTACAAATGTAATGAAACAATCAAAACCTTTATTTCTAAAGGTATCATCATTCATCGACCACACCCGATCCTTCCATGCAGTAATGCCTTATGTATTAGTTCACTTGCCTGTAAAAGTTGAGCGCTATAAATAGGCCACAGATAACAAAGCGTTCTTATCCGCATGGTGATGGAAGGTGTCACTGTATGCGTGCATGCCTGCATGTCTGTTACAGTAAGCAGATTTGAAGTGGAAGGCATTTGGTGATATTGGAGGAGTCATGTGGTGATATTGATGTGGATGCTATCAAGGGCTGGATAGAGGATAGAGGCCAGATACTCTCCAGGTGATACTTACATAAACATTGCTTATGATATTGATGACTTGCTGTGTTCTGGGTCTCTATTAGAAAGGATACAGCTAAACAGCAGTCTTTTTTTCTCCCTCTTTGTCTGTCTCTCTTTGTATGGTTTCTGGTTATTTATTTTGATCACTAGTTTTGGAGGTATAGGCTATACAGCATTAGCATTTTACTACAGTAATTACTAGCTTGTTGATCAGTTTATTATGACAGTATTTCTGTCATTTTCAGTATTTGTATTCGTGTATACTGCGTAGCGTCAAATTATGTTTCTCTGTTTCTTTATTTCATTTATTTGCTTTTTTTCTGAATGCAACATATGTATGTATTGTCAAAGCGGTTAGGATGTTTTCTTTATTTAAATGTTTTTGTTCATCTGTGTTTTTTTTAAGTTGTAGTACATTGAGCTCCCTCGGCCACTGTAATAACGTTCATTTACTTGCACCTCATTAAAATATAAACAAAGACTAAATAGGAAATACAGAGATGATCGCAAGAAATTAGTATTTTTTGCCCATTTAACATATTGCCTTTTTATTTAATTTATATGTGTACAATATACCTATTTCTACAGGTATATGAATGACTCAAAACATGGCTTTTTATCACCTTAAACTCACTCCATTAGCAAGGTCTGACATTCTTTGCCAAGCTGTGACTGCTTTTATCACATTCAGGCAATGACACTTAGATACAGTACATGTACATGCAGACTATATAAAACACTCACTGACAAGTATACGGAGTCTTCAGAAATTCTTGTAAAATGTCCATGAGCCTTGAACATAGTCTGCTTTTGTATAGCTCTTTAAACAAAGACTTGTTTAAAGACTTGTATATTCCTTCTCTTCACACAGTTTTGCTAATGCCTAAACCAGTATGTCACTTCCAGGTAGTACTGCAGCATATGAAAATATAGGACAATATGACATTTGTACATAGTAAAATCACTTACACCCTCAAATATGGACAGAACTTTTATACCTCACAGTGACACTATGTGAACTCTAATGTTTTCACTGCCCTTTTCACACATAAAGAGGTGCAAAGATCACTTGGATAAATGTGGAGAAGGTGCAAGGTATAGACATGCTGCAGGCTATATTGAGCAGGGTTAAGGGTTCAGTTATCCCTTGAGCCAGTATAAAACACTTCTTAAACTTCTAAAACCTTGATGTAAAGGAAAAGAAGGAAAACCATGTCCATTCTAGACAGCCAAGGCAGCCTGAAAAACGAATTCATATAAAACAGAAACCACGGATACATACATACTATAGTGGATCAACACAAACTACCAGAGAAAGGTTTTTTTCTATTGTAAAGCATAAAGTTTATGTTATAGTATATGTTTATGCACAGTTTTCTATACTTGTAAGTTCCTGCCTCTAAATTCAGAAGAAGAAATTCAATGTGATGTACATACAGGTGCGTATCTTTGGAATAAGAAATAATTAGACCTTCTACATCTACAAAAACCCCTTCCTACTAAGACTCAGTCATACACATGTGCATACACATGCAACCTCCCATATATTATACTATATTCATGGACACACAGCGGCCTGGCTTGCACCATAAATCCCCCTGACTAAGATATTAATCCCATTCTATCTTCAATTCAATCTTCAATAAAAGCACAGCAGACAATAAAGCCTCTGTCCCTTCTTCATTTTTTTTATTAATTAAGCTACAAAAAATTATGTTTCACGTATAGCCTAATTTAATTTTAAGTAATTTTGCAATTTATCCATTAATTAATTAGTGGAGTGGTTTTTTTGAGGGACAAGTAAAATGTGTCATGAAGTGATTGTTAATAATTATAATCTGCATTAGCTCCATGTGTTTGTGTTTGTGTTTGTTTGTGTGTGTGTGTGTGTGTGTGTGTGTGTGTGCGCGCGCGTGCATGAATGCACAGTTGCAATTGCGCGGATATCAGTGTGGCTTGTGCACAAGGAGGGTGGAGGGGGAGTCTGTCGATCATTTCTGCCATTGTGTACCGTAGGTAAACTGTCCATGCGGTCATGCCTGTATATTAGGTGTCAGATGCTGCACCGCACCGAAAGAATATGTGGGCTGACAGAGGAGACAGGAGACAATATGCTCAGTTTTTCAAACATTCAGCACAGATACATTTGGGACTAGACATGAGAAGCTGTTAAAGGTGTTTTTCTCTTTTTTTCATTTTTGAAGTAATTTGTGTGTTGGTTTTTGCCACTGACTGGACAAACATGGATGATAAATACATGTCCAAACTGTCACCTACTGTTGATTTCTGGGCAGGGATGTACCTGTTAATAATTGGTAAGTACACTGCTTATTTACTTCACTGCCATAATGTGCTGACTGTAGTGAGGGGGAGGGAATCTGAAATGTCTCCTAAAACTAATATTTTGAGCTTTCATAGTTTTCTGAAAAGTGACTCTTTCTCTTTCAAATAGATGCAGGGACTAAGGTAAACACCATTAATGACTCATGAGAAAGAACTACTTCATTAACCTTAATTCAGTGTGCAAATTCAGTGTCTGCCTGTTTATGATTGTTTCATTTTATAAGCCATACAATATCACTTTTGTTGCATTAATATTTGTTCCTATAACTTCAAAACTTATATTAAACTCAGCTGAGGTGGTAGGGCTTGAGTATCAACATTTTAAACATGTCATCTGGTGTACAAGCACACTGCATTTGATTATTATGTAAGGTAACCCTATCCTTTTCACAGTCAAAGAATTAGAGCTTTGTATCTCATCCACTTTGGTTGTCATGTCAATTTTACTTACTCTCACATCATGCTGTTATACATTAGATATCACCAGTGCATTGCATCTGAATTGAAATGATGACTGTAAGATTCATACTGTATGCCACCTTTCAGTGTTACTTTGATCTGAAAATCCAATGAATACCCAACATGCTGAAATACTGAACCAACATTAACCATTGTTCACGTAGTGCTGGCAGACACTTCCATTTCCACACAGAAGTACAGAAATGTGTGTTTGTGTGTGTATCTATATATATATACCTCCGAGGGGAGTTCAGTCACTTCATTTCCTTGCTGCTGGTGTTGCTTTGCAATCCCTGAGTGAGTCATGACTTCAAACAGCTGCACTTGGTCACCTGTGTTGCCATTTCCGTTGGGGTGGTTGTGAAGTACACTTCAATATGTGATCCAGTACCCATCAGTCACAGGCTATTGTCAAGAGACCTGGAGTAAAATAAGAATCAGCTGTGATTATGGACATGGGTTCATTACATGCAGGTATTTTCAGCAGCTGGATTTATCCCAAATTTCCATACAGCTGGGATAACTAAACCAAAGCCAGTAAAATCAATGAACATTGATTTTTTTTTATTTCATTTTATTTTATCTTTATTTAATCAGACAGTCTCATTGAGATTAAGATCTCTTTTCCAAGAGAGACCTGAGAACAAAAAACATTCATAAGACGAACACAATCAGCAGAGAGAAACAACACAGCTACACAAAATTATGTGACTGATGTGTAAAGTGTGAGTGCCAAACCCAGAGAGAATTATATTTTGCTGCTCTATGGAACATTTCAGTCAATTTCAGCACATTGTTTTGTTTTTTCATTTACTGTATTGTTCACTGCACCCTTTAGCCTCCCTCCCCTGAGACAATAAGTATTTAACAATAAGTGGTCATGACACACACTTTCCTTAGATCATGTAAGTCATGAATGCCAGAGTTTTAACTGAGCCAGTAGTCATCAATACAGATTAGTGGCATATCTGAGTTTTGCCGACATGAATACCTGTAGTTCTTGTTATCACTTCCATCTAGTAATGATAAGTCTGACCAAAAACTTAACCAAGCCAAAACATAAACAGCACTGAAATGTACTTTACTGTAGAAAAAAAATATTGGACTCAGAGGAAACTCTATCAACTACTGTTGTGACTTCTCACTGTAGCTATCTTCACTTGCCAGCTGCAGTGCAAATTATACGGCAAATTACAGTCACTCCAGGTGTTGGCCTACTACAGGTATGAACATCAAATTCCCAAACCCTCATTCACTATGAAATGTCGAAAATGTCATCTGTCCGCACTGTAGGAAGCAAATTACAAAAATGATGGCCTTGCTTTTCGTGACTGTGTCTCATTGCAATTAGGCTAACCCTTAGGGAAATTAACTTACATTTGTTGAAGTGGTTTAAACCTATTTGCATTTCATTTCATGTACAGTAATCATACCAGAATATGTCATCTCTAAAACATTACATAACAAAACACTGAAAAACAATATCCGTGACATAGTTAAGATGGCAATTTCCAGCCAGCCACTGCGCACTACCAACCTAGCAATAAATGGAAGACAAATTTACCAAGTGGCTAGTAGAGATGTTAGGATTGAAGCAGACTACTCGATGCTGTATCGACCTTTCAAAGCAAAAAATATCGTTGCAAGATGTTTCGATGCCTCTCTTCATCCACAGACTGTATAAAAATAAGGCACCGTGACGTCACCCATTGGTTAGTGGACTTCTCTTTATACATCCACGGTGAATTTGCGTTTTAGAGCCTCGAGTTTGGCATTTTGAGCGTCGCCATTTTGGATTTTTTTGGAGCCAGAAGTGACCATATTTGGACGAGAGGGTGGAGCTGACCCTAGCACTAGCTGCTAGCTTGGTTAGCACGGTGCACTGACAGTCTATTGTTAGCTATGATAATGCTAATGCTAATGCTATTTTTTGCTAGCGAAATACAGGATTAAAACCATTAAAACAAAATATACTTACCAGAAAAACTGATCAGCCGACTCCTTAGAGGGTTTTTTTAGTACAACCAAATGCTGAACAAGACTTTTTTAGGCGACCAAATTGTTACAATTAACTTCCATAAAAATGAAAATACTATGTGAAATAGGAGCAGCTTTGCATATACTCTGTAAAATCTGGGGTTCACCATGGTTACGTCACGTTATCAACGTTGTCGCCCTGGTAACTACTTGTCAATCACAAGGTAGCAACGTCCTAAAGCATACGCTGCTTTATCGTCTATTTTACTCTAAATGGTACCATAATTTACAAAATGAACATCATGCTATATTGAATAAGACTTGAAACTACTGATTGAGACCATAAAGTCATTAGTAAAGTGTTTACTGAGGTAATAAATCAAGAGAGAAGTTGGGTTATTTTCTCATAGACTTTCATACAATCGGGCTTCTTTCTGCAACCAGTGGAGTCGCCCCCTGCTGGCCATTAAAAAGAACACAGGTTTAAGGCACTTCCGCATTGACTTCACTTTTCAGACCTGGAGCCACCTAATTGCTTTATTAAAAGGACCAAAGAGACCAGGGAGGCTGTCATCACTTCCACATGTCTGTATAGAGTAGATGAGAGATTTTTTTTTTTTTTTTTACATATAGGTCAACTAAAACTAAAAAAAGTTAGTAAACTGTGAGCTACCAAGTAACTTAACCATTGGCTGTATATAAATATTATATAATATTTATATACAGCCAATGAACTTAACGGACTAGCAAAGTTATTGCAGATTGCTAGCTCTCAACAGCATTGATCTATTGATCTGAGCTAAACAGATAAGTTATAACCACGTTTAGTAACATTATAAAAAAAGTTAATAATATTACCCTAACATTTGACCGTTAAGCAGCTGATTCCATGCCAATCAAGGAGAAGTGTTTGTCTTCACTCCTTAATCCCATTTAGCTCAAGACAAATCCAGTAAGCCAGTTACATTACAATCTACACAAAAAGTGAAGCCCAGGCAAATCACCACAACAGTAGCAGCCGCCTTGAATCCTGCTATCAGTCATCATACTGTACAGTGTATTACAGCATCAACATCACGTGTTGTCAGCTTAACACATGCCTTTACACGATTTTTCTCTCAGTGAAGCAAATAAAAAATAATCCATGTCTTGATCAGGTAAAGTAATGCAGTCAGAGAAAGGAGATTTGTAATTCAGCAGTTCAGGTCAAGTGCTTTTCAAACTGTCATGTGGTCACGTGATGGCTCAATGAGCATATGGAGACCCCACGATTTAATTGGGTCTAATGGATGAATAATAATAGGCCTACAGTAGCCATATTATGTATGATGATGAATTGAGATAGGTTTGCCGTCTCAGAGAAACTGGTGCAGTTGAGATAAAATAGGACTAGACTTTGAAATTCATGCCATGCATACAGCAGTTAATGGACCAGTGTGTAAAATTTGCAACATGACAAGCTTTGTTGAAAAGGACCCACTGTCTATATAGATATAAAGGGCTCATTTTAAGGTAATGAAAACACAACAATTCTTATTTTTATGGGATTATACACTTGATTAAAATATATTTATGAATATTATATTCCATTTCTGCCAAGTTTGTTCCACTAGATGCCACTCAATCTTACACACTGGTCATATACATTACTGATATGTGAAAATAGGCTATTGCATATGCGTACACGTTCACGTGTTTTGAAATAGTGTAGCAGGTAAAAAATAAATAAATAAATAAAGGCTATACATGAATAAATGCAATCTAATAGGCACAGCAATTGAAGATGTTATAGACCTATTGTCATTTAACACAAGTTCATGTTTTTGTTCCGTTCTGTAATTGACGCTGTCCGCAAATATGTATAAAAAACAAAACAATTAATGCTATAAATAAACAGTTGCAATCTTGAGTTGTGTGTGTATGTTTGCGTGTGTGTGTGTGTGTGAGTGAGAGAGAGAGAGAGAGAGAGAGGGAGTAATATATCTTTATGTACAATCTATGACATATAATAAATATATCAATTTATTACAGTAGGTGTGTCTCTCTCTTGTGTTTCTGATTACATTTCATGCCAGTATAGACCATAATACTGAATCAATTTAGGATTTCTACATAAAAGATACTGCTTAATGTAGTATTTAGCCAGTCAGAATACCAAAGACAGTTCTTACTTATTAAGTTCAGGCAAAATTGAAAATAATTTTCTGCAATATAAATGTACAATTATGTGATTATCTTCATGACTGAAAGCATGATTTGTTTTCTTGGAGCTATAATAATCAAAGTTCTATCAGAATCTTTGTTTTTTGGCTCACTCTAGACAGGCACAGTTGTCTTACGCTCTTTACTTTGAATAAAAACATTATTGGTGTATTGGTAGAAAAATACAAGGATTATAAAGACAACATAAGCCTCTTTCACCATAGGTTCCAATTATAGCAAGTTTAAAACTGGATCCAAGTAAGATGGCTGCCATATGGTGCCATCCCAGAATGGCAAGTCATTATGACACATCGCATCTAGTGTTATATCTATGGTGTGGCGCTGGTTTTGGATACGAGATGAGAGTCTCAGTCTGTAGACTCTGTTTAAAAGTGCCCTGTTTTATTAATATAGATTTTTTTTTAACAAAACAACAATAAAGAAAGCACTAAAACCATTTATAATCTGACTGTTTGATCTCTAGATTAAATTCAACCATACAGATGCAATACCAATAGCTGCCCAGCAGATGTCACCATTTCAAATCTATAAAATGCTTCAAAACAGTGAACTATTTTCAATGCAATTGATTTAGTGCTTCAGAAAGCTTTGTTTCCCTCATCACTGGTGGCTGGTAAACATACTCAAATATCTAGCAAGCTAAAGGACAACGGCAGACATTTTGACTTGTCACAGCAGGAAAAGCACAGATGGAATTAATAACATTAATGAAGGCTGCATTACATTAAACCTGTTCCAAGGCTCTGGTATTGTGTATGCTCACTCACTGACATGGCTTACTGGGACAATTAATGGAATGGAGGCATCATTAGTGTTATTATTTACACCTGTGTTTTTCCTGCTGCCATGAAGAGGGTCTATTTAGAGCTTAAAGGAGAGTGAATATTGGGGTTACATTCAATACGTAGTCAGAAACAAAGAATGCTAATACACCTCCCTATCTGCTAGACGGACCTGTTTGCTAACACGTTAGCCCATCTTCTTGTCATGCCTCTCTGCCCTCCTAGTGCCCAAAAAAAAATCAATTTAATGCAACTTTAAGGCTTGACTAAGATAGCAGACTCAGGCAAAATCCAATTGTATCCTCCAGATACCTGTAAACTTTACAGAATTGTGTCTTCTGAATTTTGCTTGGAAGCTTGAGTTGAATAAAGACAAGACAAGACAGATATTGTTGATATTATTACAGGTTAGAGCATTTTTGGCTTACAAAGGGGCAATAGTTTGTGAAACTTGTCTCCAGTCAAGTCTATCACCTCAAAATGTCTACCGCAAAACGTCAAATAAATTAAGTTTAAAGTCTAGCTTTCAAAAGTATAGCCATTGAAGAGTGTGTGTGTGTCCGTGTGTGTGTATGTGTGTGTGCGCGCCTGTGTGATTCGAATACACTACAGTACTATGTCAGTTATGTCGTTCACACTACACCATAATAAATTTGTTTAATGAGTTTACAAGACAGCAGCTGCCTTCTATGACTGATGTTCATTGCTAATGCATTCTGATAACTGGTCCAGGTTTTTTCTGAGAGTCTTTTCCCACACAACCATGAGAGCCTTTTATTTTTGCCTGCCTGAAGAGTCTGAGGAGTTTATGCACACTGATGGTCTGTAAAGATCATTCACCACATGATTAACCACATTATCCTGTAATAATGCTTGAAGCTAAATAAAGAAGTGATTATTTGCATTGTGTGACATACATTTGCACGGCACACAACCATACACCCACTGGAGGATCATCCTGAGTCCCCAGTAATCCACCAGTGTAAATGTCAAATTCCTTCAAGAAGATATGTGGAATTACAATGCAATACAACAATACAAATAAACAAGGATTTACAATTTGATTGTTAATAGACAATTTCCTACATTCATTAAGTTTATTTCCTTTATTCCATTGCAGTTTTTCTTCTTTCATCTTACATTGATGAAGGAAGAAAACTGAGATATTTGATTTTTCCTCCATTCGTAGTTGTTTCAAAGAAAATATCTCAAAATGAACTCCAGTATTCTCAGTGAAGAAGATGCATTCATTGAAATCTGCAATTGTGAAAAATCAAGCTTTCTGTTTAACTTGCTACAAACAGCAGAAGCATATTGCCTTAGTTTGTCCATCAGTTTGTCTGGCTAAATCATTAACCACAAAGAAATGTTGCCATTGGTTGACAATTCCCCGGAGAACACTGATTTCTTGGCCATGTATAGGAGTAATCAGGTTTCTAATCGGCTTTTTACGAGTATGCATGTGCACAGCATAAGACTGCAGGCAGACAAGTAACAGCAGAGAGGGCAGATGAAAGGAGAGATTACACTGAGCAATGTGTCCTTGCATTTAAAAAAAAAAAAAAAACTGAAACTGACACAAAGTAGCCTCCAGAAGTCTAAATAAGTTGATTTCCACTGCTGAACATTTGATAATTAATTACATTAACACACTTTCACGCTGTGAAGAACAGCGCCACTCTGTCTGCCCTCTCTGTGCCATCAGTCAGAAAAAAAAACCCAGACTCAGAAAGTAGGATCTTCTGTCAATATAGTTAAAATAAGCAGGGTTACAGTGCATGTAAAATTAGTTAGTCAGTTAGTCAGTCATTGTTTCATGCACATACCAGTGTCCAGCCCACATGGACACCAAAAAAGTTGCAGTAGTGAAACATTTTTCAAACATAAACAATAACAGTTCTCATTGCAAACAAAGAAACTTTATCTTCTGTACCCTGCTCTACAAATAAAATCAGCCAACACATTCACTGATTACCTGCATAACCTGGTTTCTCTGAGTTACCTGATTAACTAATTTGACTCAGTATCTTTGTTGAACTTAAATAAGATGAACGCAAGTTGTTTTACTTTCACAAGTTGAAAGTAGTACATTTAATATATTCATAAATTTCATTAATGGTCAGTGTGTGTCAAAATAACAGAAAACTAAAAGTAAAGACCAGAGAGAAGAACACTTTTAGGAGACATGATAAAGCCCAGGAATCAAGGGGTTTAGGTGCAACTACAGTATTAGGCTATGCTGCAAAACCTCAGAAGAGAAACTTGAAATTCTGAATAGCAGAGGAATGTCTAATGTCCAATGGACAAGTCTCCCAATCGACTCAGTTCATATTAATAACACCATGTCCACTCATTAAAAATCTGATTAGTTCTTCCCTTTTATCCATACAGATGAAGGCTAAAGCAATCAAATCTCACTAATCCTGCTTGACTAACTGACTTGGGTTTCAGGGCCATGCCTTAGCTCAAAAGGATGCACATTGAACTGTTCAGTTTTCTTCTTTAGAAATGTGGCAGATTCATTTAGACTGCAAACAACTGTTCTTTACTGAGAAATGTTGAAACTGTTGAAACTGATGTCTTGCACTGATATAATAATGACAGAAAATTCATGAATAAGACATGAACGTGTATCACTCAAGGTTGCTCTAGGAGAGAAAATTCCATTAGCATGCCTGAGGGACAAAAACCTTGTATGCTTTTTAACTGATTAAAAGGACTATTTAAAAAATGAACACATGCCAGCAGAATATTGCATATTGTATCAATCAAATTTCCACGAGCTTATGTAAGAGAGAGATATTATGTAAAGCAGGTTGAACCCTGCACACACACACCAATCTTTTTAATGGAGAAAACATTAGCAGTAATTTTGTAATTAATGGTCAAATATCTTTCTATTTTTAGAATCAGATGCACTGTAAGCACTTTGCTGCACAGCGGTGACAGAAAATATTAAATATTGTAAAGATGTATTTGCATTTACATATTATTGGTTACTATTACATATTATCACTACATGATTTCAAATTTAATTTTATATCAGTAAATTCCAAATAATTTTGATTTTTATTAATTGTTGGCAGTGACTACTGTATGTTTTGATATATATTTATAGTTATATAGAGTCACTTGCATTCCTCTTAGCGTGGAAAGCAGGGATGGGGGGGCAAACAGATCTTGAGGGGAATACTTGGGCTCTCAAGGCATATACTGCACTTATTATCTTTTCAAATATGCATGAAAAATGCGCAACATGTGGTTAATGTTGGAAAATTCACAATTTATGACTATTTTAACTTCTTTTTCGAGAAAGCTACAGTATATTTTTTAGTTTGAGAATTAGCTAAACCTACAGGCTACAACAATTTTATGTAAACATTTTGTCAGACTCTTTTTTTGTATTATTCAGCACAAAGCTATAAGAAAAGCTCCATAATCAAAACGTTATATCTTGTTTGTTTAATCCGTACAAAAGCCAAAGTGTAAAAACAACTTGTGTTTTTACATGGGGTTATGTGCTTGACAACTTCTGGGCGCAGTAACTTTGGTTGGTAGATTTTGGTTCCTGCATAAGAGCCAAGTTAGCGGTTTCCCCCTGTTTCCAGGCTTTATGCTAATTTAAGCTAACTAGCTGCGAATGGGAGTTATATTTACCATACAGATGTGAGAGTTGTGTTGATCTTCTCATTTAAGGGTCATTCCACGAAATCAGTGCCTTTTCGACTTTGAAAAGTTAAAATTTAAAATAATTTAATTCAACATTTTTTTAAATAGCCAGGGAGTAAAGACAGCTTAAAATGACAAAAAATTGTATTGTGCCATCTCATGCTGTGTAATTTCATATTTTATGACTGTTTTTCTCCTGTTTTGATAGTTTTGTCAACCCTGTTACAGGCATAAGCTCTACTATATACTATATTTCTAATTTGAAATATGTAATAGATTACACATATATGAGCAGTACATTAGTCCCTCTTTTCACTGAGATTATTTTCAGATTTCAGATTCTGATTTTTTTTTTCAATATGATATTTTTCATTCAGTTGATCAAGAGCACCCTAATTTTGAATGGTGATCACATGTCTATTAAGAAAAAATAAATTTTTGGAAAAAAATTCTTGAAAGATTGGCCCACTCCAAAATATAATGGTAAGAGTTGAAAGGCCATTTGATTATTATTATTATTATTATTATTATTATTATTATTATTATTATTATTATTATTATTATTATTATTATTATTTATAAAATTAATGACAACAGCAGGATTGACATTAAGGTACAGGACTGACCAGAGTAACAGGGATGACAGGGTACACATTCTCAAATTTCATCAAAGGCAATGAGGTAAAAAAACAACAACAACTTATATAGTAACCATATAACAATGTTTTTGTAGCAGTTAAGAGACTGAGAACAGCAATACAAACTTATCATCATATATCAAAGTGAATAGCTTCATTTTCACAGTGAAAGAGGAAACAAATTTCAGCAAAGGCAATAACATATTTCATAGTAAAGGCTATATCATTTTACTGAATAAGATCTGACCATATGTCTCAGTGGATCTCCATATAGCGGGCAGTGACTAGCAGGGGGGCAGGGATGAAACAAACTATATCATCATAGAGATATCCTCTCGAACATGTACAAAAAAGTGATTTTCCCCCATGTGGTGCATGCATTTGACCTGGGCGTATGACTCATCCGTTGTCATCACAATCCTTAGGTAGAAGTCACTATCGTATCTGACCACACACCACTTACCGATAACCTCTTGGCTGGTCCTTTCAATTACACTGGGTTGAATTGGAGTTTGATCACAGGGAAAACTGAAGACCTGGGAGCCATGGCTTTCACAATCAAGCCTCTTCAAGGTTGCACACATGCAACTGACGTCACAGCCTCATCTTGTCTGTGTGACTACCTGATGGAGGCGCATTGTTGAAGTAACAAGTGGGATGTTCTGAGGCATGGTCTGCACTGCCCTCTCAATATCCTCCTCCTCCACATAAAACAGCTTGATGGATGTGTCTGTTCTGGCCAATGCTTCAGACAGACACCTTGCATCTGCTATGTCAAGGCTTTTTCTGAGAAGGTCATCTACTTGTCTCTTTAGCACTCCTTTGTATTCCATAAGGAGCAATCTCTCCATGGTTCACCTCAAAGAAATTCCATGTTCCTTGTGTGAAACCTCTTCTAAAGTTTCTGTGCTAAAGAGGTAGAAGTTACCCCACTGCCGGTATTGTGTGCAGGGACCATCACTTAGAAAATGCAGCATCTTTACAGCTGGGTGCTCCTGCCTGATGTAGTTAAAGGTATACAATGCAGGATTTGTCTGTTGGTGTTTGTAAACACGCAGCATCCAAAGCAGTGGTGGTCAGGCGAGCTAGAGAGTAAATGAAAAGAGTGAGCAGCGCTGGTGAGAACAAACCCGTGAATCAGATAAATAAAATGTTATTTTCTGATTGTTTCACCGCAGTTACATTCTAAAGCACAAATAAACAAGCCCACCCCTCCACACAACCCTGCAGGAAGGTGCCGCATTGCTGGATTTTGTGTGAATGCAGAGCGTCATCCTGTCCACTGTGGCCTATCCGCTCTGTGTGTGTGCAGCTCAGCCCTACCCTCGGTCAAGCAGACACACAGACCTGCAGCTCTTTATGCATCCGTGACACAGAGACAGAGAGCAGAGTGGAGCAGAGGAGAGAGACAGAATCGGTAGGTCAGACTGGAAATCAGAATCAGCCAAGAAAATTTCAATCGGTGCATCATTAATATTAATATGAAATATCACTGCATTACATTAAATACCTACAGGATGCATGGGAATCAAACTAAAAATGTGGTGATGTTCATATGCTACCCTCACTAAATGATATGGATATTAGCTCAATAAAACATACATGATGACCCTTAAAAATGTTTTAATTTTATAAGGTTAACCTTTAAAGACAGTGAAACTTGGTAAACACTGATAAAAAGTTTCAAAATCTGTTACTTTGGGAAAGTACCAGGGTTGACAGTAACATGGTTGAGCATTTCAAGGTAATTTGCTCATTGTTAGCTAAAAAGGTCAAGGTCACAAAAACACATTTTGTCAGTACTTTGGTCATGCAAACTATATAAGATGTCAAGCAACAAGAAACTGTTTGGCTTGCTGACCAAACACCAGCAGCAAAGCGAAAACAACAGAATGCTAACAGGACTGCAACCACCAATGCTAGCATAGAAGAAGCTATCTCTTTAGCCTTAGCCAAACAGCAAGATCACATAGAGGTGGTTGTCACCTGCACATTTAATAACGCAGTTGAGAGTGTCAAAGAGTGTTAAAAAGCTGCTGAAAGATTTAAATGCTGTTAGGGGTTTGGTTTCTAAAGTTAGTAGAGTACAAGCCGAGACGAGGGCCATAAAACACAAAGTACTTGACAATACCTCATGGCTTGAAGAACTCCAGCACAATTTTTACCTGTTTGATTACCATAACAGGAGAAAAAACATAAGGATCACAGGAATTGCCACTTACAGAGAGGGTAACAACACAATTGCATTTCTTCAGGAAATGCTTCCCAAATGGATACCCTCACTTGGCACCAAAAGTATCGAGACAGAAAGAGCACATTAGATTTACAGCCCTCACATGAAGGAAAAAATCCCACAGACCATGATCCTGCTCAAGCATGGAGATCATGATGCTATACTGAACCTGCATTTTTATGCTGACTACAGTGCTCGTACAAGCCAGCGACGGAAAGTATTCTCTGGTGTGCAGAAGATTCTACGCAAGGAATCCATGCATGTAGAGCACCATGTATTGTCCTCGGTGCTGAAACATTCGAACATGACTGGCAACCAGTTTTCTTTTTTATGTTCTTCAGAAGAAGCTTGTCTGACAAAGTGGCTTCACTGTATATTTTCTCCGACATAAGCTTGCTTGGCTCAATAAGTGACAATTTGTGTTGAAATGAATAGGTTAGTGATGAATAGGTTAGGATATATCAGTTATTTTATGGTTGTGAATTTTAAAACGACTATCAGAAGGGCCCCTTGAGAATGCTCCATCCCCTTTGAGCTGAGAGTCAAGCTCTGTCCCTGCCTAGTATCTTTTATTCACTGTAGAAATTCAGAATGTAACACTTAATTATTTGCTGATACACACAACAACATGGGAATAAGGGGAATACTGCTACTTATTTTTCCACTTCAAGCACCGGAACAGAGGATTACTATACGTTACACCTCTCTTAATTAAATATGGTTGAGCTGTCCATGGGAGACCTAAGGGTGGGTTGTTAGGGGGGCCATTAAGAGCGATGCTGCTATGAGGAGGGAAGATGAAGGGGTGGGGGGGTGGAGGGGTGGGGAGGGATTTATGTAAATGCAAAACACTTGAATTATTTGTATCTGTTACTTCTGCGCCATTTGCAAATAAAGATTTGCTCACAAAAAAAACACATGCTATGTACTTTGAAAGGTTATTGCTTGTAGATATTGATTATATTATGAGAAATAAATAATTGTTTAGATTTATATGTAAGTATGGTAATGGTTATCCCTCCTGGTCAAACCTTATACAGGTAAAACATAAAAATAGTACATCAGAGAGAAACTTGCTTTTTTGGTGACGGTTATAGTGTTGACATGAAATCAGGGGACGCCAACAAATTGATACATATTTTTCAAAATGAATATATATTTATACCAAAAACACTGTTTAAAAATAAGATCATATACAAATAATAATTAATTGACTTTAATTTGATGTTATTTTGAGGAGAGAAGACAGTAATTTTATAATTTTAAATTACATAGTTATTTGTTGTTATCGTAATATCATGACTGATTATTTCTTAGGGACACAAAAGGCACCGATTCCACAGAATGACTCTTAACTCAGCAGATTCAGGTCCATCTGACCAGCAAGATTATGCCATTATATGCATATGCACATACATATCCTATATGTGATTTGAAATTCTCTCTTTTCTTTTCCTTTTTTTCTTTTTGCTTTTTTGTGAGCGTTGAAAATGATTGTGAACATAGAGAAGTAGCTCTATAATGTGTCCCTTGTGGCATGGGTCCGCCGGGGGAAACAGTAAATAGCAGAACATTTATCATTATTCCTGCCAGTCTCAACATCTCACAAACAGCCAGCCTCCACACACTATTTTGAGCTCTATAGTGTCTGGAGTTAACCAAGCGTGGTGTGAGAACCGACCAGTCAGTGAGCCTTAGGGAGGAGAAAAACCCACAGCGACTGATGTCAGAAGAATAGAAACAATTGTTCAATTTACCGGGGGGCGGGTCACAAGTATTGAAATAATGCGTCAATGCAACAGTACAGAAGAATCACATCTCAAAATACACAACATATTAAAACCTCACATTCTTCCTCAGCCTGTTAGGAACAAGAAAATAAGTGAGTGCATGATGATCAGTGAGCAATAAATGCATGCTCTGATGCATCTTCATCTTTGTTGTGAGAGGCTGAGTGCAGGGACTGAAGTTGGAAGATGTCAATGTATTTTTTTAAGAACCATCATGAAACCATAGCAGTGCCATTCCCAACTATGTTTCCTTTGCTAGTTGAGGACAAAAAGCATGATTATCCGCAGCAAAACTACATAATCAACTACTGCATACAGTACATCATTGTTGTGTTTTGTTTGATCAGATTGCTGATGTACACTCACTTTACATCACATTTGTAAAATCTCTTGTTCCATGCAATACAAATGTCTCTCGGAAACAGATGAAAAGAGGGAAAACGGAGCAAATTAATTAAAGTATAACACAACAGGCTCATAACAAGAGATGTGATGTAGGGGGTTTTCTCAGTAACACACTTGGAGAGGCTTAAACATGTCGTTCCCCAAGTAATCAATGGCTTTCTATACACACTTAAAACCTGTTTTCACTCAAGCTCCATCTGGGTAGTGCTCCCACTGAAGCATGCTTATCTGACCCAGGGTGGTAGCTCTGATGCTGACGATGCTTTCAGACCTTCACTAATGGATGAGGGGAAGCCAATTTTTCTACAGGGATAAGTTAAAACATCTTGAGATGCCTCTTGTTTCTCTATTCTTCTCACATTCTTTCCTGCAGCCATCCTGTCTATCTCGGGGAATGCAGCAGTCCTGGTCAACGCAGCCCGTCGTCTCACCCTGCTCAAAGCTCCAGAGCTGCTGACAGTGAACCTGGCCGTAACGGACATTGGCATGGCCCTCAGCATGTATCCTCTGTCCATTTCCTCTGCTTTTAACCATGCCTGGATTGGAGGCGACACCTCATGCCTCTACTACGGCCTAATGGGCATGATCTTCAGCATAACCAGCATCATGACTCTGGCTGTGATGGGGATGGTCAGGTACCTGGTAACAGGAAGTCCACCCAAGACAGGTAGTGTAATTTGCTTTAAGGTGTAGAATCAGATGGGATTTGAAGATCAGAGCAGTTCAGCTTTTAGTGTGAATACTAGTTGGCCTAAAGAAATCAATATGGGAAGTAAGCAGTCAATCTTACCAAAGGTCACAGGGAATTATCCCCTGCTGTAAAGCTGAACATCTGATGATAAAGAAAACCTTTTGATTTTCCAAACCTGATCCCAAACTATTACACGAGCCTCCATTTTATTGACCAGTATTATCGATTAGACTGAACAAATTACATGAGCCGAAGTCAAAAGTAATTTAACAGTCAGGACTTTACGTGATTGATCTTTACACCCATGATTTATTGATCTGTAATAGTTTGACTAACTCCCAGTCGTGTCTTAGTTAAGCTCACTGAACAAGACTCACTTTTTGGGGGAGTTCTGTCTTCTTTCATCTCTCCATTCACTGAATGCTTTATTCTCGCCAGGCAGTTGGTTTTAATAGGATCCCAGGCAACCAGTACACGCAGCATGGTCTACTGAATAATAGATACAACTGATGCTATAACTGACATTTAGACTGATATCCGTTTGTTCTATAACACCAAGCAATGTCATAGAGTACACACAGCATATTAACTGACCTGGGTTACCTTTGGGGAATGATAATACTATCAACTTAAGTATTCTTGTCTCTTACAGTATCCCTTACCGGGAATGGTCTGTATAGATATAGAATTGTAAGTAGGACAATATCTGACCCCAAAGAATGAATTGGTATCATGAGTTCTGTCATTACACTAATAAAATCTACAAGCTTCTATCTATCTGTTTGTGGGCATATAACCAATGGGACCTCTGTTCCTGAGTAATAGGCAGCAGCATTGCAACCTCTGAATGTTGTAGCAGCCTGCACTGCTGCCACAGGCACAGCATAAAAGTGTGAAAGGATATTAACAGAATAAACTAAGGCTCTTCATTTCTGCAAGAGGGAAAAATTCTTTAATTCATTAAATTTAACATGATTTTAGTCATAATTCAAATATGTGATGTTAGTGATGATAGCCTACATGAAGCTAAATACAGCTAAACCTGGTTTGAGAATATACAGCATACATGGAGTGATTAGTTCAGGTTTTAGCAGCCACAAAGAAGCACTGAAGATAGCTACAGTGGATTAAAATAGTGATATAAAAAACACCCCCAGGGGGAAGTTTGACATCCAAATATCCAGATAGGCTTGTAAAGCCACATATGCTGACTTTCATTTCCATTTCCTCTCTCATATCCAGTATTTTACGCACCAGATAGTTTCCTTCACAAGCTTTCATTTGTTGGAGATATACAAACAATGCAAGAAAATGAAAGACAAAATCATACTTACATAAGTGCCTACCATGATAAGTGACATAACAGGTAATAGAGCAGAAGAACAGCAGGTGTCAGTTTGCACTTCAGATGGGAGATCGCAGTGGGATTGATGTCTGACTGAAGATGAATTCTTAGTTATGAGAGTAAATTGATATGGGTATAGCTGCGCACAAGTGGCAATACACAAGCTGTATGCTAATGTCAGCAAACACATAAGGGGGCTTTGGACCTCATGTTATTTGCACAATTGATCATTGCAAATACATATTGGAGGGAAGCAGCCTGTACTGAGTTTTCAAAAACAAACATTCCAGTAAGCTTTAAAAAACCCAAAGAGCCTAAGGCTCTGCCTGCATTATTGAGACTCATAATGTTCTGATCTGCTGATGATTTAAGGCTTCTAGATTCACCCGGGATGGTCATATGAGTCGTAAGCATCCCCAGTACATTCTTATATGTCTCTCCTATGACAGTGGTAGGCATGTACTCTTCTGATATGCTTGTGGCAATGCTGTTTGCTAGTACAGCTCCCTCCACCACTCCCCCCCCCCCCCCCCCCCCACCTCCTTGTGCACTAAGCATTTGGTGTTGTTGATTTTATTAAGCTCTTATATACATGTTTGTGTTTGCTAGGGGAAAATTAGTTTTCCTATTTTTCTCTAGCTTCATTTTCAGAAGCTCCCTCAAACAGCAGAGAATTTTCCACCAAATCAAACAGTGTAACCTTTGGCTATAAACGGTCAGTTGTATCTGACTGAACTAACTGTAACTGTAACATGTAATGCATCTTTAGCACTTGTAGACTCCTCACTGCGTGCTGGTGAGTGCTACTGAAAGAGGTGATGTGCACATTTGAGGTTTACAGAAGACTACATACACACTTTTTTGCCTAGTTACTGCATATGTTTTTAAGAGTTTGCACAAAACTGACAAACTGATATGAATTTAAAATCTGTTTGTGCACAGGTGTCAAGTTCCAGAGGCGAACCATCAGTATTGTGATTAGTGGGATCTGGCTGTATGCCGGCCTGTGGGCATTGTTTCCTTTGCTGGGATGGGGCAGCTACGGGCCGGAGCCTTTCGGACTTGCCTGCTCGATAGACTGGACGGGCTATGGGCAGTCCCTGAACCACTCCACCTTCATCATGTCCCTTTCTGTACTCTGCACATTCCTCCCCTGTCTGACTATTCTCTTCACCTATTTTGGAATTGCCTGGAAGCTGCACAGGGCTTACCAATCCATCCAGAGCAATGATTTTCAATACGGCAATGTTGAGAAGAAAATCACTCTTGTAAGTATAAAACAATCAATGCTGTATTGAATCTGTCCTGTTTTCTTTCGTTTGCATTGCAACATTCTCAGGTGACAAGAATCTTACATGGCCTCTTTTGTGAACTGCAGATAGTGATTAAAAGTCCTTAGTCCCTAACAGTAATTAAAGACTGTAGTAGACTGGAGTAGTGGAGCAGGTTGACCCAAATGCGGGAGACTGCAGGCAACAGGAATTTGAAGAATATATGTTTATTACAGACCAAGTGCAGGCAAAACAAAACTGAACAACATGTAACAAAGCAGAGGATCCAACAACACTAAACTGAAACCCAATGCTTAAATACAAACTAAACTGATGAAGGGATGAGGTGCAGGTGGAACAGGAAAACAGGGAAGGAGCTGATGAAAGACACAGGGAGCAGGGCAGGACCAATGAGACTGATGCAGGGCAGGTGTTGAGGGAAGTATGGAGGGAAAAGCAGGCTGGGGACAAAGACGGAAAATCACAGGGCAAACAGAAACTAAAACCCAGAAAAACACAATAAGTAGGCTTAAGAAAGCCTAAAACGCCAGCAGGTCAAATGCAAACAAAAGCAGCCTGCGCTACAGAGCCAAGTGTGCTGCAAGACAATCTGAGAGACATGCAACCCTTAAAGTCCAAAACATAGACTGGCTCTATTACCCAAAAGCTGATATATCACCACTTGGAGTGTGAACTGAATGATAAGAACAAAACCTGGCAGCTCAGAGAAACCAGCCTGAAATACATTCTCAAAACCAGGTGAAGGCAAAAGTTTTTCAGAATACACCTCAGTTCTGTTTGCTCTTCCAATCGAGCACATATATTAAAAACTAGGCAGTAAAATGTCTGGATGTCTGGATGAAGGTTCAATGCAATAAGCAACAGTATCTCAAGAGGTCCTTTCATATAATCTACAACATATCTTATCTGTCCTTCTTCCACCCAGTCCAGTCTCAAAAAACAGGGAAAAAGTCTGAGGGCAGTATTGGACTGGTGCAGGGACATAGAGTCTGGGACAGAACCATGACAAAAGACAACTAATGAGTGTGTGAAGTTTCAGAAATTGACTTTTATACGCATGTTCCAGGCCACAAATAATAAATAGCATCTTTCAAAGCAGTACAATGTGCTTTACAGAAGCAAGCAAATAAACAGCAAAAGGAATAAAAAAAAAAGTGAGAAATGAAAACACGTTTTATAAATAAGTAACGAATATCAGTAACAGAAACAGGACCTCAACAATCTGAATATCTGTCAGTCTTAATACTCTATTTTGAAACTAAACTTGTCACCACAGCTGGTCTTTTTGGGGCTCTGGGTTAGATATCATATATATGTATATATATATATACACAGAGAGTTTTTATTCATTTATTTTTTAGATACAAATATATATTGCCAACCCATATTATAAATAAGAACTATGATGTGTCCCCCCCCAGGCATTTAAATGTCTAAATCACTCAAAACTCCCCATAAAACCTCATAGCTGGCAGATATTTCCAAGCAGCAGCCTTGTTCATTTTATGTTTTTCTATGTGCTGTCAGGTGAAGACATGTTTTGAAAATAGATATCCAGTCTGCTGTATGTTTTTTTCATGATTTTTATAAAGCTGAAGCTTTATAGTCATCCCATCAAACTGTAGGGGGGAATCTGGGGGAATCATTTGTCATAAACTGTAGTCATGTTCAGGCTATATCTGGACAAAGCGCATTATTTGACAGGCTTATAGATCTACTTGGTTTGCGAAGACATAAAAGTGATTGCTATGACAACATTGACAAAGTTGATCTAGTGGATACGCAATAATCACCTCATACCACCATTCCCCCTTTGCCCCCCTCACACTTGAGGCAGCTTTTTAAATATTCAAGATAAATAAGGATGTGAGGACCAATGGGAAAGGGTTGCTCAAAGGATAAGGCTGGTATTATTTTATAGTTTTCTTATTACCAAAGTAATTGGACGTAACTGAGCTCTGGCAGACACAGCTTAAACTGACAAGTTAAGCAACGCCCAGACTCTGCACTGTGTTACTGTATATTTGGTAGTGGAAGATATGAGTCTGTTCCTGTGCTGCTGTTTATTGTCTGGATAGGAACAGAATACATGTACTGGTCAGTAATACGGTTGGTTCAGACACAGCTCACACGGGTATATCTCTCATGAGCTGTCAAAGTTACACAGTAGAAATGATATGACAAATACAGTAGCATTAAAATATGTACCTGGATTATACATGCCGGTCAGTCATACCATCGGCTCACCATGGTCGGCTCAGATACAGCACACTTTAAAACATCAACAACATATTCTAGCACGATGGCTAGGTAGGTAGCTTAATTGCCGAATGCACCATTTCATGTTTTATGACTAATTTAGAATTCTTTACAATTTGTAATAACATTTCAATAAATCACCGCACTAGCATGTTCAGCATGCAAATTAAGTCAAATTTAGACATGCTTATAGGCCAATTTTGTATAGGCCAACTTTGAACAGAGCCAAGCTTGCTGTTTCCCCCTGCCTCAAGTTTTCATGCTACGCTAAGCTAAGCTAATTGCCTGCTGGCTCTTGCACCATATTTAACAAACAAAAAATGAGAGTGGTATTGATCTTCTCATTTAACTCTAAGCAATATTTCAAATATACAATGACAAATATTTAATGACAAACTAAAAATGTAAAAATGTGTCACATATGTAAGCACTGTTTTTTTTTCTTGAAAAAGGCTAAGTAGTCTCCTAAAACAGCTGTGAATTGATGTTTTAGCACTCCAACGGGGGTAAATAATGTCATTCTTGGGGACTATTTTCACACTTAATAATGTTTGACACTCATTTAGTGCTTCAGGAAGTATTAAAGGCAGCATCATGGTGTATGTGGGACAGACTCAAAATAAACTACAGTGCCTGTGTTCATCGCAATGAAAGAACAGTGCAATGCTGTGGTTCATTTTTTTGGGTAACAGAGCATTGAAGAATAAGATATATTAGGTTTTGGCTACACAGTTCTTACTTGTTAGTAGGATGAACTCATTGTTGGTTTTAGTCTTTTCATGTAATTTGTTTACAATAATAAAAAATATATACAAAAGATATTGCCTAAAATTTACATATGCCCCTAGCAGCCCCTAAATATCCCAAGTGGTAGAAAGCGCTTTTTTGTTCCACCTCCATTGTCACCAGCACTGTGCTACTCACAACACTTCATTACAGATTAAGAATAAAGGAAACTAGATAAAGAGTGGTTGCTCTCATGAGACCAGCAGAACTCCCTCTCTTATCATTCCCTCTGTAAGTGAGCAGTATTGGTGATCAGTAGCATGTTAGATGCCTCGTGCAATCTGCAAGCCCTAGGTGTGCATCTGATCTGAACATTTACATTGCATGTCCACATATGTGCTCTTCCTTATGCGCATTTGTGTGTACGTGTGGGTGCATAATAATGAGCTTGTCAAAGTGTGTGCATTAGAGAGAGTGAGGGAGAAGGAGGGCTAACCTGTGACATCAAATAAAAGGTAAACAATCACATTTCCTGAAATTCTTCGCTTATTTTTGAAGCTATTACTATTTTTATTCATTCTTAAAACTGAATTAAAAGGTTGTGACTGACTGTGAACGCAGCATCGAAGCCGCCCAGCTTTTAAATCAATAACAAAATTGATTTTGAAAGTGTTGACTTGTTCATTTGTTGCAGCAAATTAAAAATCCAATCTTTTGCTTTTTACCATAAATCTATCACAAACACAGCAGTCAAACTTTGGTCAGGCTGCAGGGAATATGACAGTGCAGGAAATAGAGGAGGGATTGACAAAGATCAGAAGAGAAAGTGTTTCCCTGATGTGCCGATGTTGCTTGACAGAGCGCACAAGGTCACCGACTGGTCACCACTCTGGGGTTTTACGCTTCTGGGTTTCTGTGAACACAACAGATTTGTTTGTGTAGCAGCAAATGCCCTGCGGACATGGCTGTTGAGAGCGTGCGTCTGAGTGTGTGCGTGTTTGTATGCATGTTTGTACCTGTCATATTCATTTTCACTTTGTTCTCCCGCACGAATGCATTTTTTTCTAACCAAAATACTTAAATGTGCTCCGTAGATCAAAGAGGTGGATTTATCAGCACTGCCTGATTGGCAAGTCTATTTTTTCATTTGCGGAAAGGCAGGCCACTTAATAAAGAAAATATATGTCTTTTTTTTTCACTCTATTGCTCTTTCTCCCCAGCCACACCACTGAAGGTTGAATCTATTACGTGTCAATAAATTTACCGCATCTAGCAACCTCACTGCCCCCTGAACCATCTCAAAGTTATGTAACGCCAGGTGGAATGTACTGAACCTGCACTGTGCATAATTTCTAAACAGAATACACTTTTTGAGCATTTATCTTTTTATTTTAAGGAAATGTATGGTCTCGAACAGTTAGAATAGACTCTCTTTTAATCAGAGGACTTAATTGTTCATCATATGGAAACTTTCAGAATCTTCTGAAAAATCTCTGTGTGCAGGGGGAGTCATGTTTTATGGTTTGGTTGGTTAGTCAAGCATGTGATATGTGCTGAGTTGAATAAAGCCCCTAATGTACAGACCGCAGATTAATCTCTGCTTTTTCATCTTTTACATGGGTTTGCAGTTCATATTCACATGGGAATAACTCATTTGATCTCTTTTGATCACTTGATATTCCTTGATGAGAAGACAAGAAAATTAATGGTGTGGAATAGTCAAAGCACAAATGAATAACTCTTTATGCATTAAACTGCAATAGGGAATTGTGAAGTAGAAATTTTCCGTGGATTGCCAATAAACCTGCTCATCAAGTACCGTTTGCCTTTTTTGTCCATCACATATGTCAGGCAATTGCATCCCTCACTTACAAAGAGATGGACAGTGGCTCGATTCACCTCACTTATCTCCTTGATTTGAATTACTACCAGAACGATGGCCTGCTGTTTTGTAGCCATGGTAACACAATGGTTTCTAAAGATACGTCTATCCATCACCAGTGCTGAGATGTTAGGTTGTTACTGCAGATTAACATAATGTAGTGGAAATTTTAACAAAATCATCACACAGATCTAGTATAGACATATAATGAATCATATTAGATCACTCCAGTATTTTTTATTTGCCCTTATGCAAACAAATTTAGCTACACTAAAACCATCATCAGTATGATGAATACTCACCATAAATCACTGTCCAGCTGTTTTAATTCTTTGATATGATGCAGTAACTTTTATCTGTTATTATGATGCTGCATTTTTGCTTTCAGGCTTTACAACCTTTCACTTGTATCATCAAACATATTTATTTCACCAGTGCTTGAAATAATAGTCTCAATGAACTGTCAAAACTGCAAGTTCAAGTTAGTTTATTTGTTATTTCCACATACCAAGTATACAGGCACGAAATGTCCTTCCTCACAGCCCAAAGTGCTAACACAAAAAGAAACAAAAATACAACAAAGCCACGACCATCATGCACACAGGAAGAAGTACAATTACAAACGAAAAACAGAACTACGAAGGTGGGTCTGTGGCATGATGTGACTGCTGGCGTTTACAGTAAAGTGTGGTGTGCACACCTGTATGTAAATGTAGTGAACAATGTAGCAGGATAAATAGAACAAAAACAGTGACCAGAAGAGAAACAGTGAGATTATCAGCTATTGCAGATGTTTCATTTTGTACTATTTCTCTCCTCCTTCCCTTCTCTTCTTCTCTCTTACCTCCGTTCCATCTGCTGTGCTTATTTCAGATGGCTGTGATGATCAGTACAGGTTTCCTTATTGCCTGGACCCCCTACGTGGCTGTCAGCTTCTGGAGCATGTTTCACTCCCAGGAGCAGGGCCACATGACTCCATTTGTAACCCTTTTACCCTGCCTCTTCGCTAAGAGCTCCACCGTATACAACCCTTTCATATATTTCATCTTCCAGCGTACCTCCCACCACAAGCTCCTCCACCTCCAAAGACTGATGTTTTGTTGTTCTCATCAAGAAAATTCATCTGCTGATAGAGCAAAGCTGGAAGGCAAAATCGTGAAAAGCTCTGACTGCAACATTTTCGGAAACGGTTCAGACGAAACCCGTGTGGGTCTAATGGGAGCTCCTGGGCAACAGTCCGGGAATGAATTGATGACTTTGAGTTGAGACTGTATGTGATGACGTCTATGTTCTTATTTGACCCCTTTCTTTAAGTTGTCATTAAAAGAATATATCGACATTTCAGGAAATATGCTTATTTGCTTTCTTGCTGAGAGTTAAACGAGAAGATTGATACCACTATCATGATGCAACCCAGTATATGAGCAGTACATGAAGTAGTCACGAAGTATAATCTACAGATTCATGTATATGGGCATGAATTTTCCATTTTTTTTCATGACACTCAGTGTGACTTTCAAATTAATATATTTCAATTGGAAGTATCTTTCATGCCTGCGCCATGTTGTTGTTTTATTTTTTTCAGTCAGTTGGGAATTGGGAGCACAGAAGCTGTACTGGTTTTTCTCATTTGTTATTCTTTTTTTAAACTATAACCACTACATTACTCAATATTTAATCACAAGATTTTATCCTTGTTTTTATTTCTTTATTTTAATTTTATCAGTCCGCATCAGTCCGGGGGGCAGAATGGAGGACCTGCTGCTGGGAAGTATTTTCCTGACTGTCAATTCCTGTTTTAAGGTTTTCTTTTAATGATATTGCAACATTTCTCAACACAAAAAACACGAAAGTGTCCTTGATAACTCAACAATACAATAGGTTAATGACAGGTTAATGTTGTAGCCATCTGTTTTAATTATTTATCCTTTGACCCTGAGAAATCAAGTTTTTTTGTCAGTTTTGGATAGCGGAAGGCTGCATTACCCAGCCACCGTTGCTATGGAGACAAAGACAGTCCGCTTTGTTACCCATTACAAAACTTTGATTTACTATTATATTTACTATTTACTTTTAAGTACTGGATTTATTCCAAAATGATTAAGACTTTTTTCTCCTCGCTTTGTCGAACGAGGAGAGGGAGTGGCGGTAGAGAGAACAAAGCAGTGAAAGAGAGAAATAAAACATTAATTTCTTATTGTTTTATGGTGGTTACGTCCTAAAGCACAAATAAATAACCATCAAACACTCAACAGATGATTTACTCCGGAAACAGACGCTATTATAGTTTAATTTGCATTTCTCTTCTTCCCTTTTCATTCAGTCATTTTCCACCACAGGATGTCCCTGGTCGTGCAAGTGATGATTCTAGTGATGATTTTCTCTGACAGATCAGTGGTCTACAGTGTTTTCATGTCACCTTTAGTATCAGCTGAGCTCACTTGGAACCTCAACGGAGGTGATAAAAGTACCAGGTACCAGGTATCCACCACTTTTGCCCAATAGAAAACCAAGAGAGGTGAGTAGAGTTGAGTTGTGCCATTCCATGCGGTGGAAAACTGGCTTATGTCTCTGTCCCCAATTCCCATGGCATTCTCCGTGTACATGTTGCATTACGGGCTTCAGGTCAACTGGAATGCTCAGAAAAGGGTATGCAGCTCTGAATTATGGTCTGCATGACACAAACACTGTATATCACTGACTGTGCAAATGTCTACTCCTGGAACTGACAACTTAAGCAACGACTTGTGGGAATTCATAGAAGAATACTAAAACCAGTTGTTCGTAAAGTTTTAACAATGAATATGGCTTTTCGTCCAGCTGCTGTCATTATGCAAACTGTATAACTGTCAAAAACTTGAACTTCTGTAACTTTCACATCATATAACTTCCCTACATTTCTATCTTGTTGACATATGCTGCACTTTAATAATGCAGCACAGATGGACTGGGTCACACATTAAGAGATTCTTCCACATGAATCTGGCCGTGAGGGACTTACTTTAATATCCCACAGTTTAGTAAAATTGCATATAAAAATCAGATTAGGCTAATTGGAGCTTGAGAAAGAAGAACAGCTTGCAGCATTTGTGTGTTTATGATAATAAAAAAAAAAGAACTAGAAGACAACTGGCCTGGAAGGAAGAATGGTTTGGATAATATGGGCAGGGTTGTTAAAGGGTTGTCTGTTTTACACAAAGAATCAGAGGGGGGAATTATAAAGCTCAGATAAAAGATGGCTGATTGGCATTTACTTTATGGCATGCATCAGTGAAGTGCAAACAAATTGGACATACACTGCAGAAAAATGGCAAATGCACAACGCTGTATATACAATGTACTGAATGATGGCCTGTACACATATCTGTTAAACAGGAAAATGCACTTTTGTTGACTTGTGTTTGTGCAAATTCACAATAAAGAAATTTGTTCAGTGTGCCAGAGTTTGTGTAATTGAGATATTTACTGATGATAACTGGCTGTATTTGCATAGCTGTTTTTTCCTCTCTGTATTAGATAATTATGCAGCTAGTTTGTTGTTGCTGTCTTTTTTTACATTTCAGCTCAGTGCATATGTATTAATTCATGAAGTCATTTATTTAATTTTTTAAATTTCATTTAATTAAGTTGCATTTTCTGATTGAAGACACTGATGGAGAAAAAAAAGGGAAATACCAGTGACAAACAAATCATGACACCTTTAAAAAAAAAAAAAATTACACCAGACCTGGAAGTGCTGCTGGGGGACATTACATTAACAACCTGAACAGGTCATTGAGAGTAACATGAGATCAATACCCATCAGGTGTCAAAGAGTCCAATTTATACAATATATCTCCTGTCCATTTTCCTTATTTCCATCCTGATTTAGTTACTATAAGGAATTCCAGTGGAGTGGCACCATAAGTGCATCTATTTCATTAAATACTATGAGTTTCAGAATTTACAGAATAACTTAACTTTGAGAATATCTGTCCAAAATGAAGATGTACTATTATTCTTAAGTCTAGTGTGCCTAGTGTTTTAAACAAACTCAGACCTTCATATCACCCTTTGAATGCTGTCTCTTTCTTCATCCTATGTTTTATTAAATTATCCAAGAACGGCTAGTTAGGGTTCCAGTGACATCGTCACACTGAGAGGATCGAAGATGAATAGCTCCCTACCCAAATCTCCCTAAATTCATATTTTAAAGTTCACTTCTGCAGTTAAACTAAGGTTTTTTGTTGACGTTATTGCTTGCTATTGATGAAGAAATGTCCTCGAATGGAGCCGAGAAACCTAAAACGTATAGATGTACCCACAGTACATCAATCTCCCTTCTCTCTCTGTCACAGATGGCAGTGCTTTGGGGAGACCAATTGCTAAAGAGGAGGTGGTGGATGCCATGAACTCCCTACAGAGTGTGACAGCCCCAGGGCCGGCCCTGAGTTTTACAAGAAGTTTCAGGATTCTCTAAAAACAACATTCACCAATATGCATTTGCACTCGCTCGAAAAAGCTATACTCCCCCCATCATGTCTGTAGCTTCTACCATCCAATGAGCCTAACAAATGTTGATAACCGAATTCTCTCTAATGCCGGGATCAGACTACACGATATTTTTGTCTTCCACTATGGTCACCATGTCAGATTAGGCAATTATAGTGCCATAAATTCTTGCTGTGTCTTGGCCAGGAGACTGGCAACACTAAAAGTATGACCCCGACCAATCATTGTTCATGAACTTGCGCAAGTTCATAAGTCGTCAGGGAGGAGGATCAAGAAATATGTCAATCATGGCTACAAAAGCGCTATGTGCAATGCTGGTGGTCTTGCGTTCTGAAAAGAAGAAGAAAAGAAAGAAAAAATGATTGTGGACCTGTTCCTGGGTGTCACAAAGAGGACAGTATAGGCTGTCTATCCTTCAAAGAGAACTTGAGGTAACAAATGTGTTAACATGTCAAGAGCATTACATAAATGTAGTTCGCTGTATGTAAACAGAAGGTCTCTTGGAGGAAAAAATTAGACCTAGACCAGACAAAAAAGTAATTTAAAACAAATTTCCTGCAATTCAAATCAAGAAACAGCCACTTGCACTAGTCTAGATTTGTTAGATTGAGGGTGCTATTGGGTGTATCAGGACAGAAGAATGAAGAATGGCTATTTCATATTTGAAATTTATAAAAACATTATGTAGCCTAAAATGGTAGTAGGTTGTGGGCTACTAGGCCATCTTCAAGGTCAAACAAGGACAAACAATTTATGTAAATGAAATAGCTTTACAAGACACCACAATATGATTTAGATAATTAGACCTCGTTAAACAATGTTGAACCTGAGGGTTGCTATTCTCAATACTCACAAGGCCATTTTCAGTCTAACAGAGTCTAACAAATGCAACAAAATAAAAACGATTTGGATGAATGAAATGACCTCACAACAACTATCTCATTCCAGTCCCAACTGTTTATTTTAAACAGTGGCAGCTATTCTCAGTAGCACCACTAGCTGATGTAGTTGTAATGTTATACAGGAATGCATAATCATAACTTCAATAGCAGATTATTTTAACCTACATCTTTTCAATCAAGGACTATTTTAATTCACAACTCTTTTGCTCCTCAAGACTTACAAGGGTGATTTTAGTTGAGGACTAGACCTTACTGTGAAACCCCCCCTTAGAGTTAACTTGTGCCTCTCATTTACCCTGTATAGAGAATAATCTGAGCAGAGCAGCTGGAATAAAGGAGAGAAATAAGTCACTTCCCACTGCTGAACATCTGACTGTTAGTTAATTCAGACACTTTCGCACTGTGAGGAGAAGCGCCGCTCTGTCTGTCTCTCTCTCACTGCACTCAGTCTGCTCAGATCAATCAGCAACAGGTTTGACTGAGCCAACTCAAAGCGTGATCCAAAAATGTGATTTTTTTATTACTGGTTTTTGTCAGTTGCTGAAAATAGTAAAATGATCATTTATATAGGCTGCTAAATATAATCACATGATTGTGGGGACTGTGATGACAAGTTTATTTTAAAGAAGACAAAAAAGTGGGATTGTAAAACTATTGCAATGTACACAACATTAATGGAATAGTGAAGCGATGTGAAGAGGATCTTCAATGTGTTTATGATGAGGATGATTGTAAAAAATGTGTAGCATTTACTCACTCTTTCTTCCTGTGCAACAAATTCAAAGATGTACAACACAAGATATTACACAGACAACACAGAACCCCTTACATTTTGAATAAAATCCCAGTAGATCCCCCTTGTGTGTTAAGTGTAAAAAGACAGTTGGAACTTACTTGCATTGTTTGTGGAACTGACCCAAAATAGCAAATTTCTGGTCCTGCATTGTCAAGGAACCACAAGGTATTTTCAGAAACAAGCTCTGTGAGGACCCTGGACAGTTTCTACTTTTAGCCAATCAGAAAAGGAACTACGGGCCTACACAAAACCAAACCGCTTTGCAAACTCCTCTTCTTAGCAAGAAAATGCTATTTAACTGGATCCAGGACAAGCCTAACACTGTAGCACAGTGGAAATATTTAGAGTCCTTCTAATGGAGAGACTCAGTGCTAGGATAAAGGACAAAGAGCAGGGCTTTATGAATATATGGCAACCTTTGGCAAAATATCTACCAACAGACCTGAATGAGCTAATCATGAAAGGCTCTGGTTCACTGAACTGGACAACTAGTCTTGTTGTATGGCTGAATGTGTGATATTGTTGTACTGATGCACACTCCTCTTTCATAAGTGCTCTGATAAATGCTTTCATTCTGTTGGTACCACCTCACCTAATTGTCCAGGCCATGTCTGTTCATGTTGTCTTCATTGTTATCCCTTTTGAAAAAAAAAGAAAACTCTCAATAAAATTTCATTCATAAAAAAGAAAATCGTCTCTTCACAGTGTTCTCTTTACAAATACACTCTATTTCCTGTTATTTTCTCTCAGCATGCTGACCTTTGACTGTAGTCTGGAGCGTAGGCAAACGCAACTCTTAAGAAGACTGAAGGTGACGTAAACCGGTGCCATTTGTGACTTTGCTTCAAAACACCGCGTGCTATGCTTTTAACTTAAAGGATGTTTGGTTGCACAAAGATGTGTCACTGAAAAAGATCATCACAAATCTCCCACATGAAACATCTTGACACTGTAACTGTTGAATTAAGTTTAACTGGAAATGAAGGAGCAGAGCATCTGGGCCTTTTGGGGTCTTTTAGTTTGAAAATAGCTTTAATTTACCCAGATTTTGGCAATTTAACTGTTCATCAGCTGTACAAAACTGTCACAGTTTTAACTTAATGAATGCTGGGATATTAATTACCTAGTGACTACCTGGTCATCAAGATATAATTAGTGTGTGAGTGAACTGCAGGCAATTACCTTTTTATAATGAAGGGTATAGAAGAAAATCATCTCACCAATTAACTACCCACTAAATCTGAATATAAAATTAAATAGTATTATAAAAAGTAATTATATATAATTATAATAATTTATAAGATTTCAGAAAGTGACCACTGATCAGCTCATATTTTATGTTCCTTATCCCCATCCACCATAGGCCTCCTAAGGCACTTTGAACCACATCAGTTTGTGTTTACATTTATGCATGCTTTTCAGTACTGATGAACAGTCAATGATCTCCCATCAATCCCTCCACTAATCTGTTATTTCACAGAAAAATCAAAATTGCTCTGTCAATATAATTGCCTGAGCTAAGAAATGTTGCCACTAATTGGGCGGGTTAGGAGACCCTAAAGTTAGACTACAGTGTCTAATCTATGTGGAACATATGGTACCTGGTACTGGTTTGAGGTATTGAAAAAAAGACCATGTTCTGTTATCAGAGCTCTTTGAATGCAGGGCCAAAGGTCAGCTTCAGATTGTTTTATTATTCATTGGAAAGTGGAGGAAGGATTTAATGTTATGCAATGTTTTTTGACTGTTCGCTAAGCCCTACTCCCATGGGTTACTATTGCTACTGTAAAGCTTTCCGATCTTGCATCACATACACGGTTTACAAGAACGGTGGCAGATTTACCACTTGAAATTATCAGTAATTTCTGAAATAGTGGATCTTAAATTTCACATACAAGTAAACAAAACCAGGCTTCTCATTTCTGGCTGACACCCTTGGGATTTGTCAGTTGAAAAAACTGTCTCGAGTAGCTGTAGCTAGCTAGTGTAAGCTAATGCTATATTGGCTGAAAAACCCCATCTCCAGCTGACTTTTTAATGTTTCCAGCTGATCCATTTGAAAAGAGAAGTCTTTCAAAGGGTCTTAAATATGCATTTGATGGTTGCATACATGATATAATGCTAAAAGACTGAGTCTAAAACTATGTGTCAGCCAAAAAGACAGTGCACTCACCAACTGATGACAGAAGACATGGAAATAAAGGAGCAGCATCTGTCAGGGTAGAGATAGTACAGAGATAGCACAATTATTATAGCACTCTATTATAAATAAAAATGTAGGCTAATTAAAATGTTAAATGTTAAAGAAACACATTAATCTATAGTCTTTGTATTTTCAAACAATATGCTTCTCCTTTACGAGAGAAAATTATTTGGCTCAGAAATTATTGATGACTTTGGAAAATGTAGTATTTTGGTTTCCAGGTGGATGCATTAGTCCAGAAGAAGTTTTTTTTTTAATGTAACCTATAACCCCACAGAATAATGTGGTTAATTAATACAATGTCACTTGCCTTTGCAAGTAGTTCTATATTACCACTGTAAGTAGTAAACTATTTAGCCGGGAATGTTAATGTTAGCAGCTCACATTAGAGCAGATAAATGTGCTGTGTTTTTGGTGTTGAAAACGAAAAAATGACATCACCCTCCAAACTCTTGAGATACCTGAGTAACACTCTCAATAGAGTATCATACTCTATGTGCACTGCTTCAACATGTGGAGAAATGCAAAGCTTGACAGGCCTGCCATGCTTAGTTAGGATTAAAATCGCTGTTCAGGAAACTAGACTCACGACCTCACTGCTTATAAAATACCGGCTATGGCCCATGTGTAAATGAATCAATATATTGTATAACAAAACTAAGCTTGGTGCTACATATAAGGTGTATTTTGGCAGTCGCCATCATGTCTGTTATATAAAAAATTCAGAAATACAGTGTTCTGACAGAGAGAAAAAAGGGATATCCTGCAAACTAATTTCCATTTTTTCATCAGGGTATCCTGCACTGCGAATGGATATCTCACCTCTTAACAGCTGAGAAAGCAAATGACAGCCTGTTACCAAGCTCCATCATCATGTTGTCCCTGAAAGCTTTTCTGTGTACAAAATGTGATAGATGAAAAACACTGAAACATCACAGCCTAACTGCCTTAACACCCACCTTTGCACAAAAGACAGAACACACACACACACCCCAAAAAAAGAGTTTTCCCCATTTATCTGACTGATCAAATGCTGTCATGATAAACCCGGGATTTATGAATCACTCTATGTGGTTATGAGGCAGAAACACGATGGCCCTCACATTATGAGGAAGATGTGGAAAGTCTGGAAAATAGGTGCTTGCATAACAAATGATTTCCCCTCCCCCCTAATGATGGTAGGAGATAATTTAGGTAATTAAAGGTACTGTACCCTGTATAGTTTTTGTTGTAAACAACCAGGTTTGTTTACATTCAACATTTCACCAGTGCACTGTGAAAATGGCCTTAAGGTGTGACAAACAATTAAACATTAAACATTTGAAAGCATTTTTGAATGTTTTTAAAGCCTGAATAATTGAATTCAGTGTTAACATTGGTCTGTTTCTGCTCCCCATTTTTTATATATAAGGTTCAGGGTTAACATAAATAATTCTATACAAGCAAGCTTTACTCTTTCAGTAAAATGAATGCCATCTCTGCATTGGTACAAAGCACGGTTGGCTTTGTCCTCCAAGAAAGTGTATCATTATGTTCAGTAAATGTAATGTTTATGTTGTTTACCTTTTAGTTTCTGCATTTACATCCCTCTGTATCCATGATATGCTATGTTGCTCTGGCATCCTACCGCCTTCAGCCTGACCATGAAGAACAAGGTCAGTCAAACAAAGGCATACCAAAGAGTGAAAGACTTTTTTTTTCACTAATTAGAATTGCTGCAAACACTTCTCATTTGCCATTGTGACTGTTCTTGTGGTGTCTATATCACTGACCATGAAATGCCACCAAACATGACTCACAGGTAAAACTGAGACTCAAAGTGTTGAATCAATAAAATTGTATTTACTTTTATAACATAAAAGATTTTCATACGTACTCTCATTTCAGTGGAAAATAGATCAGATGAAAACTTTTTCACTGAGGGTTGTGCATCATGCAAGATCAACCAGGAAATTGATCCTGCAAATATACATATATAATAGACCTCTCTGAATTGTCACCCACATCTACGAAATTCAAGCAGGTTTAGTGTTGTGCCAATTGATTATTTTTTGCTTTGATTAGAGAAACAATTGACCTCTTCACATACATTCAAGATGTTGCAAGTTTACCTACAGAACATGAAAAACTGCCACCACTACAACATCTACAGTATGTCAACTAAAAATGACATCAGTGGTATGGATATGTCACTTGCTATTGATTGGGTAGGGCAAAAAACCCCAAGAAAACCTACCTCCTAACAAGAAATCAGCTTCAAGAACAAGTTATCAGGCTGAATGTATGAAGTGTAATGAAATGGCAATTCAGTCTGATTATCTGGCAAACATTTGAGTTATTTAAGCATAAACCAAATTCCATTCACCTCCATTGAATTTGGTAGGCAACAGAAATCTTAGAGAGGTATCTCAAAACCTGGGCAAACAAAAACAAAACTATCTGCATGATTAAATATCACTGGTGGTAAGTTAGAAATGGGGATGGGTTCCAGTAGCCGTTTCCATTTTGGATCCATTATTAGGATCATTATCAACGAGCAATAAAAAACATAGCTAGCAGGCTTCACATTTTAGCTGGCTGTCACAATGACTAACATCTGTTGTGGCAGTTCACCTCTTGCACTTGACTTCAGTGAGGAAAGAGACAACTCTTGATATAGTATTGTCACACTTTCTTTAATCCTCAGAGCATGGCACACTCACACTCGATATAGACGAGCTGCTGTAGAGGAGTGAGCTCTCACAGTGGGGCGAATACTTCTTAATCTGATTCACACCAACCTATAGGAGTTGTTGTGATCCCTCTCTGTGTGATTATAACCAAACAGACATGACATGACATCTATTTATTCTGTTTCAGAATAAATAGATGTTCTTTGTTTCTCTTTCACAAAGGAACATACTGATTTCTTTGACTATCACTAAGCATTTTAACCTTCCACAAGTTCACAAAAACATTTATACTTATTCATACAATAATTTTCCTCACACATCACCAGCAGCAGGTTAGATCTGCTTCATGTTAATTTTGTAACGGCTAAAATGTTCTGGGATTAATGTGCCCGCTGCAGCTTGTGTCTGTATTCAGACAAAGATTGTTTGTGAGTGAAAAGACACACCATTGTGCCACCATGAGCGGACTATGATTTTGTGGTTTCAGAGTGGAAACTCTATTCCAGAGGAATGATCAGCTGATCACCTCACGTCAATTTAAAAATCAAATCAATTAGATTCATATCTTATCAACATTTTAATCTAACTTCATCGTTGTGAATCAAGGCCTTCAGTATTTGGAGCTGTTGAAGCTGTTAACTGAATGTGTCAGATACATTTAATTAATGTTTCATATATTATGCTGCTCATCTCATTTACAGGTTGTAAACATTAATCAGGCTGCCACTAAAACCTAAGTGAATCTGTCTTCTCAGACAACGAAAGGTGATTAGACATCTTTGAGTTGTAGTTATTAGTTTAGTTACTTGAAAAGACCTCATGAGATTCAATGAGAGATTTGAAACGTTTCGAATTAGATAAGTGGATTCTATACTGGATTTGAATTTGATAAAATGTTATCAAACCTCTGACAAAGTGGGCAAGACCACATCGTTTGTTCCTGTTACACTGTAATGTATTTCTTAACATGTTTGTCATTCGTTTGTTCAGCCAGTTTAACATCGCTATTAGCATTGCTTTCACATAGTATCACAGGTTTTGTTTGTGTTTTGCATTGTTGTGTTACATTTACATCTGCATTTCTGGTTTAATCAAGACAAACAAGTATTATTTAAGTTCTGTTATTGTTTACTGATTTAGTTTCTATATTATATACTAGAGTTATATACTGTTGTGTTACCATACTCACCACGCTTTCCAGGAGACAAAGGGGAAGTCACCCAATGACTTCCTGCTTTTAAGCTCTCACTGACATCACCAGTGATGTCATAGGTTGGACCAAGTATGGGGGGGGATTTTTTTTTTTTTAGTTAAATGTTGGGTTTAGTATTTATGTTATTTGTACTTTTTTTTTTTTATGATGAGGACTAAGGTGTGGATGGTATGGGTAAACAATGTTGGCTGATACAAGTATAATTGTTGTTTACCGGTTATATTGTAGGTGGGAGAGTGAAACACCCCTATGAGAAATATATTTCTACCTAGATAGATTGGGGAACCTATTTAAAGGGAGAATTGTTGGTTTGAGAGGGAGCAGGAAGTAATGAGGATGTCTGTGTAGCTTTGTGCCAGTGATGGTGAAGCAAGGCTTTCCTGAAGCAATGAAGCCGTAAAGTCGTATCACCAAAAGATTAATTACTTTAAAACTGAGTTAACAGTGCTCACTAGTGACACCTACTGGTAAAAATAATTAGGAACAGAATGTTATAACCCCTGAGGTTGTATGAAGGCTTTCTATGTATTTGTGTATGTGCTTTAAACCCCTCTGTGCATGTGTTGTGGATCTGTCTCTCTGGTGATCCTGCTGTGGTGCCTGTGTGTGTGTGTGAGCTCGGCTGATTATCTGATTGTGTGAGTGTGTAGGTTGTTCCAGGGAGTTGATTGGTTCCTGCCTTCAAGCTTGCTGTTTAAAGGCCGGCTTCCCCCCATTTCCTGTGATCTCTCCTCTCTCCATGTCCAAACAACCTGCCAGCCAACATGTTTCAGTGTGAAAATGTTGTATCTAGATTTGCTAACGCGATATACGGGACCAGGTTTGGTAGGGGTGGGTAGCATTTCTATTTAATTCTATTTTCTCCTGTTTCTGTTGGACTAGGAGTTAGGTTAGTGATTTGCCTTTTTCTTCTTCTGTTTGAGGAGGTCATTTCAGTTTGCTCAGCTTTAGTTCCTTTTTGTTTGTTGTTTTGTCGTTAACCCACCCTGAAGCTAAAACATTTTAAAAGAAACCTTTAAAAAGCTGCAAATCCTGTATTGCGGATGGTTCTTGGGAGCTGGGAAGAGGGTAGTCTCATCTTTGATGTTGCACCAAGGTTCCCCCTAGGCAGGGTCATAACACATTATCAATGATCATGTGCAACTGCTATTACTGACATGGTGCTGCACTACGTGATACTTCTGTATCCAATAAGGATACATTTCACTTTTGTCATTACTTGGTGTTACTGCTTGATTTGCTGTAGTTGGCTTCACATTTCTCAGATAGATAGATAGATAGTCAGGTAGGTGGTTAGGTTTGGCGGAAAACAGGAGATGAAATAAAGAGTTAATTTGGGAAGGTGCTTATGCAAAGGGAAGCTTTTATTGATTTTTATTTAGAAATAGAACAAAATTCGGCAAACTGTCAAACTGCAATTTCCGCAAACCAAACAATCAACTATACCCCATGTATGTATGCCCACGAAAGGTTCAGGTTCAGGTTCAGGTTCGGGTTTCGTAGTCCTTATATCAACAAATCGAATCTCAAACTAAAACATCACATGCATCTGCCAAAACTGAAGCCCCGTTTGTTATCAGTCATGTGATTCTCTGAAAATTATACAAGCCTCGGTACAAGGCATCAGTGGAAACTGCCGGACGCACTCAACACACACTTCGGAGCCTCGGTATCAAACGTAACATCACTACTGTCTGCACGCGATCATGCCTTAGTGTATTATGTTGACTTGTCCTTGAGTTTTTCATTTTTTTGGAGAAACTTGTTGGTTCCACGGGTCTGAATAAATCACTTTTTTTAATCGTTCAACAAGTTCGAGTCTGCCTCTTGTCACCTTCCTTGACACTCTGGCTAAGCTCCATCACAGAACCCCATTCTTAGTTAGAAAATAGGTTGCTGTGTGGTTGAACAAACCCTTTAAAAGGTATATCCTTTATGACCACACAAGAAATAACTGCAATCGTTAACACTTTCTGAGAATGACAACAAGCCTGTCATTACGATCACGTTTCAGCACCACTGTCAGCTGTCAACACCTTATTGCACATACACAGGCCATTTTAGTTACGCTAGGCTTCTCAATGTCCTGGCTGCTATATGGTTCCTAAGATATTTTGTGGAGATTTGTTGTAGTTTCAAGTGGGTGAAAAGGACTTTCAAAGGGAAGGTATACCAAATTAAAAAAATATCGTCTACTAAAACAAGTCTCTGCTGACTTCTTTGGTGTATTCTGTTTCTGTCTAAATGTGAGCAAGTCAAAGGTGGGTTCAAAGATGTGACAGAATTTCTGCATTATGGCCTACTGCATATCTCAAAATGCAGTAGTCAAAATACACAATTTAATCAGAATATTTTAAACTGCCCCTCGTTATGATGTCACAACTGGAAAAATTATGAAATTCAGTATTCCAGTTTTCTTATTTTAGGTCTGAATGAGATTTGTGTACAGCTAGATATGAACTTTAGATATGGTGGGAATAGTGGATCATCAATAACAGTATTGTTTCAGTAGAGTTTGCTGTCAATTATTTAGTGAGAAAATGTTTTCAGTGTTCTTCATAGGTATTTTCTTCTTTTTTTTCTCCTTTTCTACAAGCACATACAGTATATGCTTTGTCATGTTTCATTTAGAAGAATATGAAGGATATTATTTTTGTGTGGGTTATGTTTTGTCATCCAGTTATTACACTGCCACAATATCATCAGCCTTAAGGTCTGTTCATGGTTTCTGTGTCCGCGTGGGTCCACATGACATAAATTTTGTCATCTGCCAGCGTTCAGCAGACCAAAATTTGTTACCACAGGGACTGCATGCACTACAAGCATGCCAACTGCACATCCACTAGAAAAGTAAACTGCGTGCTTGTTTTGTGTAAATCCCCATCCTTGATCCTATTCTCATTAAGTAGTCGCTCACACAGTCTTACTTTTTCAACTTTTTCTTCTGCAAGATACAACAAACAAAGGAACTCTTCCTCTTGCTGTTGTGAGGTTGCCACGTTGTTTTCTAGTGCATATGCGTGAAACATATCTGTATTTGTAGACGTGCATGTTTGTCTGGCTGCTACCCACATGCAAGTCCACAGCTGTCCGAGTTACACGGATGTGGCAACTATGAATGGGACACATTATTCACTATCTGCTCTTAAATATCTGTGTTCTAGTTTAAAGTCTCTTCCATTTGTACCCCTAGCTCTTATTTCAACTCCTTAGCTCCAGCTCTTTTATGTCAAAAATAATTGTTAAATTTTTAAATCTGCATTAATTGATTTTTGGCCACAGTGCACTGCACGTACTGCAAACACAACACTGGAATATTATCAATTTATAAAGTTGTTACAGCAACTGTGTGACCATGTTTATGCTGAACACTGTCCAGACACTCCACATATACTGACCCCAGGGCCTGTACCACGAAGCAAGATTAGTGGGTTAGCCAGCTATCTTTGAGCTTAAAGGGAAACTTAGGTATTTTTCAACCTGGACCAATCATTTTGGGTCTAAGTGACTAATGGGGACAAAGAATTTTGAAATTGGACCAGTATTGAGCGATAGAGCTTCAGCCGGCAGCCGCGAAATGGGCTGCAATGTAATCCTTGGGGCCAATTGCGCCCATCAAAGTACGTCTACTAAAAGGGCTTGTTTTTGCCACTGACAGGCTCAGATTATTATCATAAGCATCTGACAGTGAAAGTAAACACAGACACTAGCAATATGTAGCAGCATTATGGCTGCATAGGCTGATATTCATCTGCATGGTTTGTTTACATGTATAATAGGCTGACTTTCACTGCAGTTAGACTTTACTTACTTACTTATCCCTGATACCCTTCCTGGAGTATAGGCTGTCAACAAGGGACCCCAAGAGTTCTTGGTCATTAGCTTTCTTTTCTATCTGATACTAGGTGTATCCCAGTCTCTTGATGTCTGCCTAGAGATCCCGTCACCAGGTGTTCTTTGGCCGGCCTCTTTTCCTCTTCCCTTGAGGTTCTATGTCAGAGCTTGTCTGGTGGTGTTTAACACTGGTTTTCATAGATCCATCTCCATCTTCATCCAATATTGTCCGCTGCTAGTAATTGTTATGTCCTCGTCCACAGATCGTTATTACCGATCTTGTCTGGCCAGTGGATATTAAGAATTCTTCTTAGGCAGTTGTTGATAAAGGTTTGCACTTAATTGATTGTGGTCTTCATCATTCTCAGTGCCATAAAGCAGCAGAGATTTTACATTGGAGTGGAAGATTCTTATTTTTGTTTATTGCTGTATCACTCTAGAGCACCAGATGTCCTTTAGCTGTTCTTTCATTGACATCTGCCTCTGTACATCCCTGTTTGTCAATGATAATCCCCAAGTTAAGTAAGGGACTCTATGTCTTTGAGCCTGCTGCCTTCAAGTGAGATTGGTTTAACACTGGTTGCATTCATGCTCATGATCTTCATCTTTCCCCCTGTGGATGTTAAGTCCTACTTGTAAGGTGATAGCTGCAAGTGTTGTGGTCTTATCCTGCATCTGATGGTGGCTCTGTGACAGTAGTGCCAAGTCGTGATCATCCAGCTGTGTCCACAAAGTCCACTGGATTCTGTTCTTTGTTCAGTTGTTGTTCTCATTACCCAGTCAATGGCTAGTAGAAACAAGAGTGGATCATCTGCACGGTTTGTTTATATGTATGAGGCTGACTTTTACTGTTGTTAGACTGTAAGGAAATGAAAAAAAATAAGTGCAATGACGGTTTATCCTGTGATCTATTATAAGAACGATTGTGAGTCATTTCACTTTATTGCTGTACTCTGGAGTACACGGAGAGGAGATAAAACAAATGAAAAAGGAAAAACAAGGACATAAATCTAGAGTTTACATGAACGTGACCAGTTAAAAAAAGCAATATATGTCCTTATAAATCAGAGTTGTTTGCGACACTAAATACATAATGATGATTTTAGAGGATGCCCTGGGAAATATCTCTTGAGCACTTAAGTAGCTAAATACTCCATTTTCAGCAGCATTAAATACTGAAGTGTCATTTTGAAAATGCCCCTGCTCCAACTGTAGAGAGCAATAACAGCTGGCAATTTAAAAGGTAACAATAAGAAAGGAGAAGAAAGAAACTGCAAGCAGACATAAACAATGCAAGTCTCAAAAGGGTTTATCAGTGTTATATAAGATAAGAAGAACATCCAACATAGGCCTTAGGGATAACTCAATGTGTTTCTGTTACAAACATCAAATATAAACAATGCTGCATTTGTTTACAGTGAACAGATCCACGGGGTAAAAATACCCAGTGGACCCACAGGCTCACTGTAAACTTCTCACGATTGCCTGAACAGTCCCGATGTTGTTTCTATCACAGACAAAAAGAACAGACACTTACAGTACCTTCGAGTGGTTATCGCTCATTAAACTTCACAGACACTCAATGCTTGCACTCAAAGTGGCACGTACTGTATCATGTGGTGCTGATGCTTTCAGATCAAACCTCTAGTCAGAAAAGCCCAAAACAATGTGCAGAATTGTGTTTGTCCCATGTCCATCAAAGCTGAATCAACACTTTTACATAGTTTTGAACACATAACCCCCTGGCTATATCAGCTTTTTGAGTGGACAAACAACGCTCCAATCAACACCTTTCACTTTCAGATGACTTGTCAAAGAAAAATCTAAATTTACAAACCTTTTGAAAATTGCTCTGTACTCTCAATACCAAAACGCCTTTTAAAACTTTGACAGCCTGGTATTATCACGCTGTCCCTTTTCACACACACATACACCCACTTGTACGCAGCAGTAACATATGTCTGCGCTCTGTCCTGCGCCTGGCTGTTAATAACGAAGGTCATTTCTGGCTGAGCGTCTGGACAGTGTGGGTCACTGAGTCTCCACAATGGATTTCTGGGCAATCATCTATTCCAGGTGTCAAAAATAATGCACAGAGTGAACGGATGACAGACAGCTCAAAGCGAAAAAAATTCAACCGACCTCTCAATCTTGAAGATAAAGCCTTTTGGTTTTTTTGACATAATGTCATAGAAACATCTCTATGTTGCTATTTCACTTCGATTATCTTAAACGTCACTGAAAAGGCTACGTATTTCAAATAGTCATCATGAAATAACTAGTTCATTACAGCTCATGTTGATGTAAAGCTAATAGAATTTCCCATAGATGCAATTAATTTAGAATTCGATGTAGAGTGACAGCCATAAACCAGATTGATCAGTGGCGTTGCTATGGGGGAAAAGGGGAAGCAATTTCTGAGCCCCCAAGCTGTCAAAGCCCTTCACAGTCTCTATGACCCTGCAGAAACCTAATTAAACTCTAAGGAAATATTTCCATACCTTCTGCCCAAATGTTTCATCTTGTAAAACTGAATACCGGGAGGCCAATCCTACTGAACAGGGCCGTAGCCATATTTTAGAAATACTGAGTACAGGAGTCAAAGTTGCCACAATGCACACCTAAAAGAAAAAACACTGAGGACATGACCTCTGTGTCCTCAGTGGTAGCTGTGGTGTGTATGCATGCCCACAGACTGGCTTCATTTTCTAAAATATTATTTAAAATTTGAAATACCAAGACATGAAAATAAAAGGTTACTGAGAAATACCTTGAAAACTTAATTGAGGGAATTAAATAAGTATATTGAGTACAAAAATTAGTCATCTCCCCCTCCACCTAAATCTGTAATGGAGACCAAGCCATTAAAGATTACATACCCTTATCTCAGCCAAAGCATTTACATACCAATGAAGGAGCCACTAGCAGCTACCCAATTATCCATTCAGCACTGGGACCATAGAAAACGATAAGATGCAGCAGCATCACCCAAAAATATTGCCTCCATGAATGTGATAAGTGAATTTATGAATGTGTTCTTCTCATGTTCTCTTGACTACATTTCCACGTGTTTTTATTGAAATATAAGGTTGTCAAACGGTGATTTAACACTGTTTTAGAGCGCATTGTGCCTAAAGTTGCCAATATGTTTCTGTTATCCTTTTCCACTTGTTTGACTTAGCTTATTTGAATAAGTCTTACATGCAGTCACACGGCAGCACTGGAGACGCTGCCCTTATAGGCTACATGATCTCCATGACGACTCATCATCAGCTGGAGCACAGTACACCGTAGCCCTGCGCTGCGCCCTGAGGACTTCTTGCGTCTCTGCTCCCCACTTGAGGACAGATGGATCTGACATCGGAGCGCACCAGCAGCGGCACAGTTTGACTTTTCTCCATCCCATGAAAACGGATCGCTTCTGTCTTATCCCGGTTATTGGTCAGGGTTCCAATGGATATCTACTCCTCCACTTTATCACCTGCGCTAGACATCGGCGCAGGATGTTACCTGCTTATATTAGGTAAGTTATCATCCGCGCAAGCTTGAGTATGATCAGTATGATATAGTAAGTTACCAATAGAGCTCAGAGGCTTTGCATCCCTGCTCATCGCAGTCCTGTTTGAGTGGAAAAAATACAGTAGGCCAATTAACTTTTTCTCCAGGATTTGGGAACTTGAAAAGAGAATTAAAAAGTATTAAATTATAGCCTACATTTCATAGTCCAGTGTCACGCACCGTTTGCTTGGAACAGGCATTTACTCATAGATTGTAATAACACGTTGATAATGAAGTGGGTAGACTTATCGTTAACGCGCACATGAAGATGTGATAAGTCAGTTAAGTCTATATGTTTGCTGTTTAGTGTTTTCTTGTGTTTTATTCCGTCTCATCTCAAACTTTCATGGGTCACACCTAACACAGATACATGTCTGTGAAATGTACATGTATGTGTATGTAATGTGTGTAAAAATCTATTTACAGGGTCATATTTTGGGGTTTGCCTTCCATCTGGGGGTAAAAAAGTCAACGTTAACCATGACATTTTAGGGTTAAGACAATTATGGTTTGCCATAGTTCTTAGGTAAGAGATAGAAATTAATATGTCAATGCAATGCCTTCCTAAGTGACAGAAAAAAATGAATGTGTGTAAAGGAGGCCAGCCTGTGACCCTAGGATATATTTCTACCTTTCATATTACATAGTATAATATTATGCAGTGTCCATAGTGCTATAATTAAGTGGTGCAATTAAAAGATACATTAAAAACCTCTCATGTAGATGACAATTGGTGAGCAATTAGTCCAGTGTTTTTTTTTTCTGCTGATACATACTGAAAATGCTCATGCTATGAGTGTAACTGTAATTCTGCATGTGTCATATTCATTGCAATATTATATATGTGACAGTAAAGCCAGACTTAATATTGTGTAGCTCTGAGCTACATTACATATAATTCCCGCAGCTCCCAACTGCTCACATCCTCTCTCAACAGGAGTGCTTTCGTCTCGCTCTGCTACTAAGGTCTAGTAGTAGTAGTAATCACCTAGGATGACAGACAGTATAACCGACCACTTGCTGTTTCACACATCATATATGTCTGGAACTACATCATAAGGCAGACCATCTACTGAACAACATAGATGTACAGAGTGTAATGAAAGATGGATGATAGTGGCTTTGGTCAAGCACTCTGTGCATGTGTATAATTGGGTAAAAAAAACTGGACAGACTGCTGACCCTGATGTAGGACCCTGTGGCAATGCAATATAGGTTCAAAATCCTTTTTGTGATAAAATGTCAGCATTGTGAAGTGATTTGTTTCCTCTAATGGACAAAGGATTGGGTAAGCACCCTGAGCTGAGTGTTGACATTCACCTCACATCTGGTGTATCCCTGCTCATTTCTCTGTTATTCACCAGGAGGAGGATGTGGCTGATTCTATCATTGTGGTGAATCTTACATTGAAAAAACATAATTTTTCACTCGTATTTGTACACTGATCAAACTGCTTACTACATTATTATTTTATTCATTCCAAATGTTACAGAACTCTCCGCACAGCACTCCATGTGACTTTTTTCTTCTTCTTCTTATTTTTTTTTTTTTTTGGATGCAATATGACAACATCCATGGTGACAAAAGACACAGGTTGTAACTTGAACTTTGTGTCACTGTGAGTGTGAGAGATAGTGTGAGGAGAAAGATAAATAAAAAATAACTTCAGAAAAAAAGCAAAAAGGGAATTGTATTCTAAGAATATAAATCTCACTGTGTTTTCTTACAGAGGGAATTATATTATGCTGTGAACGCCTGATTCTTTCGTTTATTCTCAATATTTCATATTACTGACAACGATTACTGAGACATGTATTACATTTGTAATTTCACACTTTGTTAAGGTTTTATGAATACGCATCTTACTTTTATGATTACCTCATTTTTATTTAGAGAAATTGGTATAGAGGGTTACTGGCTTATCAGGATGTTACGGTAACAGAATATATTTCAGTGATATTCATGTAAATAACTTTAAAATATCATAATATAATTCATCATAGAATCAAAATCCAATAAAACACAAGTGGGTAAGAGGTGAGGGTGAGAGGACAAAGCTTAATTTGTGTATTGAAATGAGCTCTTGAGCTGGTTCAAGCACCCTAGTATGGCATGTCGTTCAATTCCCTGCTCTCCTTATTTGATGAATTTACAAGACTCACTCTCTCATTAGCATTCAAATAGAGTGGGAATGTCAGCGCTGTTGTGACTGCTTTGATTCAGGTCATTAGGATGAGGCAAGCCTCCTCTCAGATGCTTTGCACAAATTATACAGAATTCAAGCATAATGATGAAACTAATAATCACATCACAGACACAAAATAAGCATGCTGAGTGTCGATAAGAGCTTGTATATTTAACACTTTCATTCAAGAGTTGCTATCGTTATTAAGAGCCGTGGGTTTCAGTGGGCTGACCATGAATTGGATCCAATCATGTGTATCAAATTGTACTCAAATGGTTGATGTGAATGGAACCCTTTCAGAGTTAAGAGTCATGAGATTTGGGGTGTCACAAGGTAGTATCCTGGGTCCTCTATTCTTTTCATTACGTATAAATGATTTAAAAGCAGCTGCCTCATGCAATATTTTTTTATACGCTGACGATTCTGTTTTATTGGTAGCAGATAAAGATAAAATCGTGGTTGAGAACGCTTTTAGTGAGGATCTTTGAAATGTAATCAGATGGTTATCAGATAATTGATTATCCCTACACTTGGGAAAAACTGAAAGCATTCTTTTTGGTTCTAAAATAAAATTAGCAAGGTCAAAGTTGGAGACTTCCATATAACTGCTAAAGACAATGTAAATTATCATGGCTGCATTTTAGACGTGTTTTTATCAGGTGAAGATATGGATTTAATAGCACTCACCAAGATAAATCAAAGAATTAAGTTTTTAGCCAGAAAAGCTACCTTTCTGGACAGCTCAATTCTTCACACACTAGTTGGAGCTCTAGTTCAAAATCATCTCGATTACGGTGCCATTTCGTGGTACATCACATCACTAGATCGGTACATCACTGGATTATCACAACACCTCAAAATCGAACTACAAAAGGCTCAAAATAAATTGATATGGGTTATATTAAAAGTCCATCCACATGCACATCTTGATCCTGCATATTTTAAAAAGCTTAATTGGTTGACAGTAGAAAAAAGAAACATTTATATTAAGATGCTGCTCACCTATAAAATTGTTAGTACTTAATTAATTATTTCTCATTACTAAGAGACAATCATAGCTACTTTACAAGAGGTAGCGTAACAGACCGTATATACCTTTTCAATTCAATAGCCTAATGGGCAAAAACACATTTCTCTACTGTGCAGCAGTACAGTGAAATAATCTGAGTGTTACACAGACCTTGTTTTAAGTGGCCTTAAACAAATGTTTACAAAGCTTCAATTTTAATTCTAACTTTTTATGACCAAGAGAACATGAGCATGTTGACATAGCTCCCCCACCGCCTGCTATTTATGTGTTGATTGTATTGTCTTTGCTTGCTGTCTTGTTGTTGTTTTACTTTTATCTTGTGGTGTGTTAAGTGTTAAACTAGAGGACCGCAATGAAGTAAGCCTTCAGGCTTTATTGTGTTTTTATCCATGGTGATTTTTAATGTGTGTAATGACTACAGTGCAGTGTTATATGTGTTTTTGAAACCATCAAATAAATTAATTCATTCGCTTATAGCCAAAAATAGACATTTAAGGTTGAATATACTGTCTGCATACCAGGCTAGTGCAGGTAAAATAATTGGGCCCAGTAGGAAAATACTGTCACCCTCAGGCTGAAAAATGGAATTTGTGGTAAAACTAGGAGGTCACCCACAGATCTAATACATATATCGGAAAAAATGGATAAATACATAAATTAATAAATCTGATTGGAAGTCAGCTCACTTGTGCTGGCACTGCCCACATGGCCTGGTTCAGCCAGGTTACTGAATGACTTACTGTAGAGGTTTCACAGGGATGATTCTGCCATTTGTTGGAATAATGCATCTCATGCATCGCATCCTCTTTGTCACATAGTCAAACATGCACAAGCATCTTGAGAAGACAATAAGGTTCTAAATTTAGAGCTGCACATTGATGCATGCTGCCCTCCTTATGGTCATTACATACGACTTGACTGTTCAGAAGCAAACTGAACAACAGCACGTTAAAGAGTTTTTCCAGCTGGTTTTAAGATCAAGATCAAGACATTTCTTTCTTTATTTATATATTTCTTGCTTTAGATCATTTCTATATTTGTATACATTCATTATAAATCTGGAGCAAGATGTCGGTTGCCTGTAGCTGAAGAGTCAGTGAAGGAAACATCTATCTATCTATCTATCTATCTATCTATCTATCTATCTATCTATCTATCTATCTGTCTATTATATTTTAGCAGTTATCCTGCTACTTGCTACAAAATGTCACTCACGCATACAAGCATTACACATACGCATTCATCTGTGTTATCGGTACGCACCTCATGATTATGTTTGGGTTTGGTTAATGTTCAGAAATGACCTTTGATTCTGTGTGTGGTCTGTCTTGCTTCCTGTCTGGGCAAGAGGATTACATGCCATTAAGCATGGTTAATGTTTTTAATAATACTGTTGGAGCTTAACTATGTGTGTGGCCTGCCATACCTAAACCAAAAAAATGTATATATATAATTAGCTCCTATACTAAATTTTGAACCACAAATGTACTTTGCATCCATATATATCTTATCAGTCATTAACTAATGGGTGATTAATCCTTCATTATTATTTGAGGGGGAGAAAATACAATCACACTATCTCATGTTACCCAAACAGGAGAACATAGGGATACAACATTTTTCAGTGGTAGATTTCATTATAGCTATTAAAACCATCTATCATCTATCAACACTGTCTACAAACCATATGTCTTCCTTCTCTGTCAAACTACACAATCAACTCTAAATTGACTGTATTAGTCACAAAATGAAACAGCAAACTGGTTTGCAATTTTCAAACAAGCAAAACTGCAAAGAACATTACTTTTACAGTCATTTTATATTGTGCATAAGTTTCACATTCCTCTCTTTTGTCCCCTTGTGGCAATTGGCTGTATGACTGCAGATTGATCAGGGCCAGATTTGGACTTCTGTGCTGATGTGGCTGGTGTGTGAGGAAAGTGGTGTCGCCTTTGCATGAGAGAAGTCACAAGGGCTTTTCCTCCATGTAGTCCACTGATTCTGATACTTTCTCTTCAACCCATTCTCCTTTTTCATCTTGGAATAACAGATCCATTAAATCACTCCCGCTCGGTGCGTTGCATCAAATTGAGCGGAGCCTACGTCATGAAAGCGAAAGCTAAACTGTCACTCACTGTTTGTTTGTGTGTGCGTGCTTATCAGTCACACGAGGAGTAGGCAGGACGGATAATGAGGCCACAGATTTGCAGGGTTTGCCAACTTAAGTCCGAATGGTTTTCTGATTCTTTCTGGCAAACAAAATAGACACAGGGTTTGTTATTGTGAGCTGCTTTGCATGCTGACTGTATCACGCTGATTTGACAGTGATTTGAAGTGTTGTTTTAGAACTCGTTTGTCTTGCCCTTCTACTCTATCGCTTTTAACTAGACCTATGTTATATACTTTGTTTAGTTGTGTACTTACATTATCTATAATGTTCGAACCCAAAGAAATCCATAATTTCAATCAAGGTAACAGTCTGTTGTTTAATTTGGTCGCCTCTTATTGGCATTATATCACCTTTGCACATGTGTCAGCGTTGTGGTTGACCGCTAGAAGGTCATAAATTGACTTTTTATCCAGTTAAGCCACACACACACAGAATATAGCCTTAAAAATGTGTGATAGATAACTTTAGCTCATGTGGTTGAACCGCAGCAGCAGCAGCAGCAGCCCTCCCTCCCTTCCTTATATTGTGAAGCAGCAGTGCGTCCCCTCCCTGGGTCCCTGGCTGGCTAATATTTTCACCCAGGTGAACATTGTATGCACTAGTGGGAACCCAAGCTGTCCTCCACTTTAGGGAGGAATGTGTTGGGCAAGTACTATGTTGGTTGCCTGGGAATTGATAGGTTTGATTTATTACTTGTATAAGCTTGTTTGCAGGTGTGGATGTTGCGACAGTGTCAAAGCACCTCATAACCCTATGTCCCTACTGTATGTACACCATATATGATGATGCCTATGCACAGTTTTACTCTTTCACTGTTTCAAGATTCCCCCATAATACCTCAAAGGTCTACAGGAGCCCACCTAAGTGGGAACGAACCCTGGCAAATGTAGCAATATGGAGGGGCAATTCTCGTGACAATGTCAAGGTCCCCCTTGAACTCTGTCCCCACTGTCCCAATTAGAAAAATACACATCACTCCACATTCACTCTTCAGTGAGATAGTGTATGTATAGCTGTCTTGCACTTCCTTTTACAGGCCCTCAAGGGTCTTGAGGTCTTTCCATTGATTCTTTTTATGTTTGTTTGTTTGTTTTTTGGCTTGTTTGTTTTTTTGCAGTAAGTGGTAAACAATGGGCTCGGGTGCACTTCCATGAAAGTAATTTTCAGCAAGCTGGAAGTTAAGCAGTTCACTATGAAAATAGCACTCAGTGTTTGTCAGACTGCTGAGGAAGACGGTCTCTCGTGTTAATTTCAGCATTGTCAATCCTCGACGCGATACATTATAAAACTTGACACATGAGCACAAGCAGCAGATGTCAATGCACACAATGCGACATATCTCTATTTCCGGCAGACAGGACATTACAAGACAAAATTATGGAGTCAGAGAACTTCCTTGTTGCAAAAAAGCATAAGGTCAATAACTTTGCAATTAGCAATAGAACTGAGAGAAGGCTTTGACACATTGACCTTGACTCATATCTTACAACACACTCATACTGTAGGTGTATCACGTCACAGCAGTGATCAGCGGAAAAAGCTTATGCAACAGCAGCTGTTCTGTCACACATGAAGCATCTCCACCACTTACTGAGTCAGAGTGGTGCTGTCAGACTGACTCTTTGAGAGGAGGTGTAAGTCTCCAGGGTTATACACTATACATTACCAATGGTCATGTGGACTGAGGTGAACGTACCTATAAAATTTTAAAGCTATACCAGGGGCATTTGATCTCTTCTCTGCTGTTTCCTCTGAGTCAAACGCTAGAACTTACGTTATGGTTCTTGAAATGGGTATAACTGTATAACTACATAACTGTATTTCATGTCCCAGTGTATAAATTGACACCTTTTCACAGATGTGGTGTGAGATGAGGTGTCCAGAGGAATATAGCCCTCCCTGTTATCATACTGTTCCGCAACAGTGAGCTTCCTGGGTAGGGTAGTTGGACAACCATTGGGCCCTGTAAGAGCTGCTAGTGTTAGCCATTTATCAATTTCCTGCTCAAAAGAGAGCTATTTCACCTTCTAGGAACCTAACCAATGGCTAATGTTGTAATGGAAGGTTTTTTGCAGAAGCTTCATTGTTCAGTGTGCCTGCTAATGGCTCTCGCTTGCTCCTATTCTGGTTTTCTTCCCTCTCTTCTCAGATCAAATAGGAGATGTACACAGCAATTCTTGTCATTTTATATGTACAATTTATAAAGTAACGAGAGGATTTAAATTCAGTCTAACCTGCTTAAGCTAATCATTCGACATTGCGGGAAATACACATATTTGCTTTCTTGCCGTGAGTTAGTTGAGAAGATGGATACTACTCTTAAATACTGTACCTTTCTGTTCAGTATGAAACTTTGTCCAAAGAAAAAAACATCAGCCTAAAAGCACCTCTAAAAGGGTATTCAGACAGAATGCCAGACAATAAGAGTGGGCATGATAAGATGCAGTTTTGCCTGGGGCAGCACCACTGAGAGGAAGTGCAAGCTGAAATGTTTCGACTTGAGTGAAAAACTTAAGCTAATCCCAGGGCTTGTTCAATCTGCTTCATGAAAAAGTACAAAGACAAACACACAAGGGCACATTACTATTCACACAGTCAATATAAAGTTTTTTGTAAGCTCCTCAACATGTAATTTGATGCACAGACCAAGGATGTCACCAGCTCAAATGATGAGCTATCCAAGGCATATATATGTAGGGAGCTGCTGACACACATCTACCTTTGAGAAGAGCATAAATTTGTTTTGTTTTGTTTTTGTGCATTTAAAAACAGATTGAGATCCGTAAGAGCTTGTTTTAAACCTGTAAACCGGCTTGTAGATTGAATATTGCCACAAACTGTGATGAACCTTCTACATACAAATTTGTATCATCTGCATAAACATTATATTAAGGATGTTTTAAAGAAAAGATATTATTAATGTATAGTGAGAAATGACAGTGGCTCTAAAACAGACCCTTGTAAAGTACAACTTTACTTATGTAGTGCATGTCATACAAAAAATGCAATACAGTGTGCTTCACAAAAAATGTAAAAAAAACTCACATAAAAGACAGGTCCAAGAAATAAGAACATTAAAAGAATAGTGAACGGCTTTTTTTAAGACAAATCAAAGAGAGACAAAAACCAATGAAAATGAATTGTAAATAAATGGCTATTTATATTGTAAATTGTCATTCAAGTGCAGTAGTTCCTAAATCAGGAGGGTGTCATCAAGACCAAGTGAACAAAGTATGTCAGCAGATTTCAGATATTAGGAATAGTTCCTGTCGTCAGGTTGAGATTAAAAATATGTCTAAGTGGATAAAAGATAAATGGAGTGGCCAACTGTAAGAGCCAATTTAGAAAAGGGCCTAAATGAAAATTTTGTTGTTGTTGTCATCACTACAAAGTCCATTACTAGTCAAGGTTTTTGGCAGCATTGGTGAAGAATTAGAACTTATAACATGGCATACTGCATTTTCCCTTGAAAAAAATAAAATAATGGTCCATATCTCACTCGTGTGATAGTTACTGTAACTTAATCTGTATTTATTTGCACTGGGAGAGAACAGGCAGGGATATATTTAAGACATTTTATAATATATTCCAGAATTTGACTGGGTTATTGTGTTAATTAGGAGGGAAGATTTGGCTCTTTTCACCTAACTGATACACCTCGTCCTTGTATCAAGCATTGGCTTTAGCTCATGCTTGATACATATCTCTATATCCCTAATTAGGCATGTTTATCAGGTAATTTAGTAAAATGATAAAAACAGTCGAAAAGCTTCTTCTGTATCAAAACTATACCAGCATAAGTAAAGATTAGTTAAAAGTCCATGGGTGAGTCATTAGTTAAACCTGGCAGTAAAATCTGGTCTGTAGTTGACCCTTTTCTTGCCTCCTGGGCAACCTCCCCAACCTGAATCCCGTGTTTTTTTTACACTTTCACTCACCCTTACATAAATTACACACATGACTGATATTTATCCTCTTGACACACCTCATGATTATGTTTGGTTTTGGTTCATGTGTATTGATTCTTTGTTTGGCCTGTCTGTCCAGAAGGAGCACATGCTGTTTTATTTTGGACGCATAAAGTTAAGGAGTGTCCAAAGCAAACACAGGACTGAGGGGACACTCCTTAATTTATGTCCTAAACAAGATAAAGAGTATCCCCCACCTGCCCCTGGGACATCACACTGTCCACAAAGTCAAATTGATGTTACAACTGAACTGTGTTGGGACAAAAACATAAAAACCCCATCAAAACCAGACAATTTAAGTCTGTAACAGTGTAACAGATGTTTCTAATGTGGAGTTAAAGCCCTGTTATTTTGTATTTGGTAATTTATTCCTTGTGGTTTGCCTAAGGACAGCATACCCCAACAGAGGGATCTGATATCATTAACAACAACAGAGTAAACAGGAGTGTGACCCACATGAAATGTAGTCATACTTTTGGTTTGTGTATTTACCTTATTGTGGTGTAAAATTAACTTTATTTTTGGTAAAAGCATTCTGTTTACTCTTTTTAAAGGGATTGGTGTTGTATCCTGTCCAGGCCAATGAAAGGCATTAGCGGAGCATTTGTAACTCAGGGAATGCCTTTGCAACATGAATTTATTAAAAGGGCTGGATACCGGACCAAAAATGGTATTCAATCAGTCTTACAAGAATCGCTCATCTGGTGCATATGCCAAAAAAAGTTCCTAGCTTCTGGGTTTGCTTCTGCATTATGTGGCCCACTGAATATGTACAGTGGTGTTTCCCCTGCTGACCCCATCCACAAGTTCCCACTCGGCCCATAGACTTTACATTGTGATGACATCACAGATTTTTAAATCACGTTTCTCAGATCAAGGAAAGTTTTACAAATATAAAGCAACAATGCATCAAAAATTTATAATTGAAAGAGTTATAATAACGTGTGTATATACTGTCCCACACGAGTGTTGATAGAGAGCAAGCATGAAGCAAACGCTAATATGGCGACAGACAATACAAAGTGTTTATGTAGTGAATTCCCGCCTGCGTCCCTGCTTTTGGCACTGCAAGAAACTCCCATTAATTATTGTAATTTGTTTTATGTACGTGTGTAAGTTTATACATATATATTTGTTATTAGCATATATTGTTTGTTATCTTGTCATTGTTGTGGTTTACTGCTGTGGATTTTTCTTGTCTTTTTTCATTCCTGTTCCCTGAGTGGAGTTCCCTATGTGCCGCTTGGTGATCTGCAGTTTTGTTTTGCAATGTGTTTTATATTGTTGGAACATTAATACTTTTATTAATATAAACCTCGACTGGAGACATTTATTAAAGACATTTATTAATAGCTAAACATCTTGAGGATACATGATAAAGCATAAAATAATAAATAAAAAGAATAATAAGGCCTATAAATGATTATAGAATAAAATAATAAAGAAGATTGTTGAGAAAGAGTGACTCGAAGTGTTTGACTCAAGGCTAACATACTGCAATGGGGGATGCTAAGTGAAAGCTGGCTGGCATCTTGTAATCTTAGTTGAATGCAGAATAAAGTTCAAACTGACTACACTCAAATCTTTAGTTACCTAAACTTCAAAAATAAAATACTATACGTGGAAACATGAGACTTAACATGAGAGGCAGTATTGTCACATGTAGTAAAAAAATGTAATGAAATCAAAAATGTATATCTCCTCAATAGCTTATCACACATCTATCAAAGTTATACCAGTGTTCATGTATTTATAGGACAAGCAATATAACATTATTTACATAATGATTATACATTTCATTTTTGGCTCTGATTTTCAGAGAGACTCCATGAATATCCTCCAGGAATGTGAATTAGAGTTTATGACTCTGGTCTGGGAAAGATAAGGCCCCAAAGAGGGGGGTTTTCTGTCCATGTTTACTGAGTAAACTTCCTTTCTCCTGGTTCAAATGACCCCAAAGGTAATTCATGCTTTTAGTTCAGGCTATAATTTAGTTATTGGTCAGAAATGGTCTCTCAGCAGGTCTGTTCAATCTCCATTTTGTCACAGTGTTTAACTTTTGATCAGTATCATGCTATCAGATCTCCACTTGGCAAAGAGGTCAGTTCGGGGTCCAGGAGTGAGGCACTCTCCATGCCTCTGTGGAATTCACTCGACCTCCTCAATTTGAGATTAAAGAAAAGCTTCCTTATCTATGAATTAAAGAAAAGGCCGCAAGTATCTTACAATATGCTATTGTAATGTGTTATATACATACGTTATTGCAATGTGTTGAAATCTGGTTGTTTGTTAGGTTCTCTCAGGCAACGGTCAGTATCTGTATATTTGCAAAATCAGATATCTCCATTTTTATTAATTTTCATAAATCATGTTTTTTTATTATGCATTCCAGGTAATATTAATCGAACAGCAGTTTGGTGGTTTTGATTAAGTAAAAATAACTCAACAAAATACAGGTACGAGTCCGCCTGTTACCTGTATTTTGCCCTGTATCCAGTTCTCTTTATACATCCATGTTTTTTGCAAATGAACTCTTCATATGTTTCTCTTTGTAATTAGACAGATTTCATGCTAAAACTGGAAACAGAGGGTACATTAAAAAAGTGTTTATGTATGTGTAGATCACTAATGATGATTAAATGCTATGTAAAATAGGTTAACATCCCTGAAAGAATCATCATTTCTCCTGTTTAAAAGGACATTTATGTGGTTGTTTGCCCTGCCATCCAGGACCTGCAACATGAGCACACCTAAAGAGGGTGGTTTGTATGTTGAAGTGATTGTAGATAATAATGTGTGTAAGGCTCAATGACTCACAACATAAACAGCAAGCTGGGGTAAAAACTTCAGCTGCTAGAGCTGCTACAATGCAATCAAGGCCTCTAAATGGAGATTATTTGTTTGTTGCAGCTTTTGTTTCATACAAGGATGAACATCCATGGATGTATTATGAGAACATCCACTGTAATTCCATTCTTTGTGCAGTAAAATGAGTTTTTAAATGTGTATTTCTATTCACACAGTCATTATCATGAAAACATAATTTTTCACTTGTGTCCTCTTAATCCTCACCTCTTTGTCTCCTTGTCCTGTCTGTCTCAGCTGTGCTCTCCATCCTGGGAAACCTGCTGGTCCTCATTATGGCATTCAAAAGGTCATCAAGGATGAAGCCACCAGAGCTACTGAGTGTTAATCTGGCAGTGACAGACCTAGGGGCCGCTGTCACCATGTACCCCCTGGCTGTGGCCTCTGCCTGGAGCCACCGATGGCTCGGGGGAGATGTTACCTGTATTTATTATGGCCTGGCAGGATTCTTCTTTGGCGTGGCCAGCATCATGAACCTGACTATCTTGGCCATAGTGCGCTTCATTGTGTCGCTCAATCTGCAGTCTCCCAGTGAGTATCTCAGGGCTGAAACACTGATGAAATACAACCAGGCATTTCCTTAAAAGATTTATCATTTAAAAAGCACATTTACAATGCATATATTCTGCAGCAACTTCTAACCCCATGTGAGACCTTACTCTCACGTTTTCTTCGCCCTAAGACACAGTATCATTATTCAAAACATGACTGGTCATCTGGTGGAAGATTCAACCAACAGTGATAAAAGCTTCCAGTGATATAATTCTGCATGACTATGATAATTGAGGATAAAGCTAACAGGTCCAAAGAATAAAGTCAGCATCCTCACCAGTTGATTATTCATGTAGAACACATGGAAATAGCAGCAGCATTGTTCTTGATTATTGTGCAGTGAAAGGCAGTCAGTACACCAGTAGGAAGGTAGCCAGACATGCTAACATTTGCAGCTTACATTACAGCAGGAAAAAAACCCTGTTACTACATTTTTGCTCTTGTATTTTTTAATTACAGAAAGGCTAATAAAAAAGTACACTGGCCTTCAAACTCTTTAGATGTTATTTCTACTGTCCCATGTTTAGCAAATGGTAGCTGCTTCTCCTTACAATTCAAACATAAATGTTCACATTCAAATTAAAAAATGTAGTAGAACAGTTCAATATCAAAAGTGAATTTCTTTGTGAATTTTTTATGTGTAGTTTTTTGCTTAAGGGTTTAAGCAGCCTGTCAGGGACCTCTGGTAGCCATATGCATCTCTTTATTACTTATTTTCTACTTAGTCATTAGATGTGTCCATCTTTCATAATTGTGTTTCTATTGAGGCGCCCCTGCGAATAACTTTTTGTGACTGTCTAACCTTTGTGTTGGTATATTGTTTGTTCCTTTTGATTAACAATTCAGCTATATGGCCAGCAAGGCTATAACTTCCTGTTCTGCCACTTGAAAATATATCACGAAAAACCTCTTTTCTACTGATAAACCTGACGGAAGCTCTGTGCCTGAAGTAAACAAACAGGATTGACAGTGCAGTTGGGAAATGTAGGAATTAACTATGTGGAAAGGTTTGCACACCTGACTCCAGGCTTACCAAGAAGTGGTATCAGGTGGGTGTAGCCAAGTTGAACATATATAGATTAAAAAAACTCTGCACACTGGTAAATCACTAGAAGCCTCTTCAGATGCAAAAAGATAAGTAAATTCATTTTATGCCTAAAAGTTTACAAAAGGTAATCACAGTCAGAGGGTGTTTTCCATGTTTTCCTCATAAACTTGCTATGTGTGGTCAAGAGACCTACAAAGGTGCCTAACAAGATATGAAAATAATGCAAATAGAGTATACACACTGTCTGCACTCATATACACAAGTACTGCACATATCTGCATATGTCTTCAAATGTATTGTAACTGTCAAATGGTTTAAATAAACGTCCCAGGCATGGCTCACATGAGAAATAGTTCAAGTGCCCCGATTAGCACACAAGAACTATAATGTGAACACAGAGAACATAAGACAAACACTAAACAAGTCACAAGGATAAGGCTCACATCAGCATCAGGCTCTAGGAAAAATACAACAGTTATACATTACAAGAAACAAGAAACAACAACAAAAAACCCTCTGGATGTAATGTCATTTTATATAAAATCTATTTACAGTATATCTCACATCACTGCATTCGCTGCTTATTGTTTAATCTGTTGGAAGAGACAAACTGAGGTCGTTTAACTTAATTTATTTCCATGGGGGGTTCAAGATGTTGGTGAGATGCACAGACTTATTTCAGAAAATAAAAATGCAGTACGCAGAAATTATTGTTTTGCGAAACAGTTCCATGTACTCCTTTTGTACCATCTAACATATTACTAAACCATATAGGTTATGTTAAATTGAGATTGCTCAGGATAAAAATGGATTTTTTTTATATGAGGATATTACCAGACCAGAGGAACCTAAATAGAAGTTGTTTCTTTTTCATGCCTTGTTATCTTCTCCACAGAACCCTTATCTAATTTGATCATGCTTTCTCTAGATTTCCTCCAGATTTCTATGAGTCAAAACATATTATTTTCTATCTGTTGTGTGCAATACAAAATTAGATCCTTTCTCTTTCGCTCTGCAGAGGAGAAAATCAGCTGGAGGAAGGTGAAGATGCTGTGCTTGTGGACGTGGCTGTACGCATTGCTCTGGGCTCTGTTCCCCTTACTGGGCTGGGGGCGGTACGGCCCGGAGCCCTTCGGCCTGTCTTGCTCTCTTGCCTGGGGACAAATGAAGCATGAAGGCTTCTCTTTCGTCATCTCCATGTTCTCTTTCAACCTCATCATGCCCTCTGTCATCATCACCTGCTGCTATTTTGGCATCGCCATCAAGCTGTATTACACCTACAAAAAGGCGATGAACAACAGCAACCGAATCCCCAACATTGTCAAGCTCCATCGAAGGCTGTTAATAGTAAGTAACTTTTTCTGATGAGGAAGATTTATTATTATAGGTCTGGGGACTTTAAGACATTTTAAAGTACCGGTTTGTCCTTGGCGGATTCAACACCGAATTGAGTGGCTTTTGATTAGATCGACAGTGGTCTGTTATTTAGGGATTATTATATGAAGATTGTGAAATAACACAAACACACCCAGTGGTTGCTTAGTAATACACTAGTGATCACATGTTACTGACAGTGTGCGTGTACAGTATAGAGCAGTGGTTCCCCATCTTTTTTTGTCAGGCATACCCCACAGGCCTTACTTTTAGCTGTTTTAACCATTTGTCCATTACTTTTAGCTAAGTATTTTAATTGTTTAATCCATTACTTTCTACTTAACTTACATTCTACATTTCTTTCCATTACTATGTTCTTTAACTGTGTATCCATAACATTTGGCCAACATACCCATTTATCCTTTAACTTTAGCTAATTATTCCAATTGTTTATTGGTGACTTTTAGCTAACTATTGCAACAAATTATCCATATACTTTAGCTAATTATTTCCACTGTTTATTAATAACCTTTGGCTAACTATTTCATCCATTTATCCATTACTTAAGCTAATTATTTCAACAGTTTATTAACTTTTAGTATGCATGCATCCATTACTTTAGCTAATCATTTCAACTGTTTATTAACCTTTTGCTAACTTCAACCATTTCAAATCAGTTGCTGCACAGCTGCAGTCACAGGCACTTCATATACAAACAAACTGGTTATTCTGTGTATTTCAAACAAAATGTTGCCTCAAGACATGAAAACATCTGTCAAATGTTGGATAAATAGTGGAATTTAATTAATTAAGACTTATGTTCAGAATATGAAAGGGCCTTTTCTGCATCTTTCGTTTTAACATCTACATGTTAGTTGGTCACTAAAGCCTGTACTAAACTAATGAAATGCCCGATCATTTTCAAGATTATTTCCAGACATTTTGTGGCATTTTTACTGACTTTATCCTCCCGTTCTCTTGCAGATCGCTGTTTTGATCAGTGTAGGCTTCATAGGCTGCTGGGCTCCATATGGTGTGTTAAGCCTATGGTCAGTTTTGCGTGACAGTAGCACCATCCCGCCTGAAGTCACTCTGCTGCCGTGTATGTTTGCAAAGAGCTCCACTGTATACAATCCCATAATCTACTACATCTTCAGCCAGAGCTTCAAAAGCGAGGTAAAGCAGATGCGCTGGCTGTGTCTAGGCTGCAATCCAAGCCACTCCAACGGCATCAATGACAACAGCATTTATTTGGTCAGCACTGGCATGAAACCAAAGGTAGCTGCCCGGTCTACTTTTCAGGAGATCATGGAGCCAAAGACAGAGACTTTGGATTGAAAGACTTGATTGTTTCTTCGGACATGCTTCAGAGGAAAGAATTTACTTCTCAACAAACACTTTTTTGTGCTCTTAACTGTAAAGAAAAAAAACAAATTAGTGGTCTCATCATGGGCACCTGGTTATGTTTTAAACTGAGGGAGCAAACTTGGAAAGATACATAATTTTGGGGGGTCTGGGGGTCCTTGATCCCTAGAAAAAAAAAACTAATTTAAAACAAATTTCCTGGATTTCTACACCACCTAATCTCTTGGATTAAGTCAAGAAACAGCCAACTGCACAAATCTAGATTAGTTAGATTGAAGGTGCTATGAAAACCAAGAATGCATCAAGAACACAATCTAATTAGGTGGATCAGGACAGGAAATGATTATTAGAAGAATGACTGTTTCATATTTGAAATTATATTTATAAAGACATTATGTAGCTTAAAATGCTAGTAGGTTGCAGGCTACTAGGCCATCTTCAAGGCCAAACAATGACAAACAATTTGTATAAATAAAATAGCCTTACAACACATCACAATATGATTTCGATAATTAAACCTAGTTAAACAATGTTAAACCTGATGTCATTTGATGTAAGATAATGACTGTTCACCACTGTGATGCCTGTTTGCAATAGAAATTAAGAGCCTTATATATTGGCCTACTGACTTCCTCGACTGCTCTTTTGGGTCAATGTTTTTTAAACCGCTCCTGGCGTAGCTTTCCCCCTGTCCAAAATGTTCTTCTTTCCATCCAACCCTGCTCCACCTGAGAAACAGCCTTAGCTAACCTGGTGTGCTGACCTCAAAGTTGCACTGATTTGAGCTAGTTGTGGTTCTCTGATTCAGCTCCCTCGCAAACGTCCCGTCTTCACAGCCGAATCCTGTCCAATCAGCGAGCTAACGTTAGCGCTACAGTTAGCTAACGTTGACCCGCAGATCGGTTTGGCATTTTGGCGACAGGGCAGTCCTACTTTTAGTTAACTTAACGTTTGGCTGGAGTCAGTGGGCCAAGCAGGTACATTCAACATACACTAGCCTATTTTTCTGTATGTTGTATTTTCAGTCAATGATTGCAGTTAAGCTAAATGGCATGTTTCTCGTCTTTGTAAACAGTCAGACTCCTGTGTGGATTGACAGACTGTGACAGCCAAAGCATGCTGTGGCAAACCATTAGTGACAGGTTCAACTGAACAAACTCAAAGAATGGTCCAAAAATGTGTGATTTTTTACTTATTTTTGTCAGTTGCTGAAAATAGCCTGATTGCAGGGACTGTATGACGATAAGTTTATTTTAAAAATGACAAAACTAATTGAATAATGGGGATGCATTTGCTCCACTTACTCCATTGCTCAGGCACCTGCTGGTCTCATAATGTGTTATCTGACAAACATTTTCGAGATAGAAAACACTTGTTTTGTATTTTTTCCAATGCAACTGGTGTGTGCTGTTTTAACATAACAAGCAGGGTTGTACTGGCCTCATTTGTGTGTGGCCAGCATGAATGAGAGGGTGTGTTTGCACATTATGTTTAAAGGCTGTGAAATTTCAGTCAACTAAGATAATAAATTAGAGTTAAATCTGTGCTTACAGCTGGCTAAAACCCCATAAACCATTGTAGCCCAGAAACAGAGGCCTATTCACTGTTGAGTTAACTGTGTTATTGAAGAATTAACCACAGTAAACTGCTTTTAGGTTTGTCATTTGCCATGTAACGGTACATTTCCGCAAATACAAGGCAAGATGTGAAATAAGAGAAAGCAGGTGGCGAGCTGCAAGCAAGCTGCACAGGATTCAAGAAAATTACTCATTTTTACATGTTACAAAACCAAAGGTTGTATGGCAGAGAATTACCAAAATCTTATTTTAAGCACAAAAAAACAAAACAAAAACGTGACGTTTACTTTCAGGTTCAATCTGTGATAGATGCTTGGTTGTGTGATTATGTTGTGACACCTAATCATTTGCATGTGTTTGATGTTACTTTATAAGTGACAGCTGAATGTTTTTTAAGTCTGCCCCTAAAAATGTTTACAAAATTATTGGTCACCAACATAAATCTAATCTTGTGTCAGAGAAAGAGAAACATTTGCACCTTTTTGTATGTTTGCAACTCATATCAATTTTAGCAGCACTCTGCATGTTGTTTAGGATGAGGTTATTATACTAGCTATTATTTTAAAAGGGGAAGATTGTCATTATTTTATCTTCTTATTATAAACAAATCTGAGATGAAAACCAATAATTAATTCATTCTACTAACAAGCATTGTCAGTGCAGCCACTAGACTGGCCATATTCATTATAATGAAAGAATATGTCACCCAAATAGAAAGGTATTGCTCTTTTATGTTGTGTATTTAAAGAAATATTTTGACAAAGTCTGAATCTGTCAAAAGTTAATAAAATCCACCAGAATTTCAGAAATAGTTTCCCAAAATGTCAGACTTTTCCTTGGAAAGTTTTTGAGCACGAGTTGAGCTTGACAGTTCATTTGTGATCTGGGAAACAGCAGTTGATAAAACAGTCTCAACTCAAAGTTCACTTACTCGTTTGTTATGGAGCTCTTGACCGTATCACATGATCCTCATTAGCACATTGAGTTTGCTCTCTTGGAACTGTAGACTTAAAACTAAACAAGGAACCAGAAGTCTTAGAGAAACAATCATGGCAACTGAACAAACTCAATGCACTAATGAGGACCGGGTGATATGGTTGAAAGCGCCAGAGCACGACTTTGAGTTGACCTTGAGCTGAGATTGTTTAGTCAACAACAACTTCTATGGCACAGAGGAATAAGCTACATCAAGTTTTGACTGCACAGACAGTACCTGTTAGCAGGATCAATTAATTGACTTTGGTTTCTCATGGGATTTGTTTGATTTTAATTTCATAATTAAAAGATCAAATAAAGCCTTATCAGTTAAATCCTTCATTTTGTAACTTTGTGAACACTCAGAGCTCTAAAAACAAAAGCTTTTTTAGAAATCAGTGTGTAACAGATTGTCATGTCAACAGGGTATAACGATAGAGTTGTTGAAATTTCACTGGAATTCCCCTGTGACAGTCTGTTGCCTGCAGTCACAGGATATTATTGTATGTAATTCAGCTTAAAAAAGGATTTCTGTCACGCTCCTGCTTAACGGATGACTGTTTTTGTCTTGCTTTACCCAGGGATTACTTTTCCTGATATACTGTCACCTGCAGTCTAGCAATTCCCTTTTTAAACTTTCCCTTTAAATGAGCTTGGCTGAGTGGCAAATACCGTTTTTGGATTTTGCAGTGTCATGTGAAGTTTTTTTTTTTTTTTTTTTTTTTTTAAATTGCAACTTGTTACTACTGTTGACAGTGTTGAATTATTTTCAAATTTTGTGAATGTTGCGCTATGAACCTTGTGTGCACAATTCATTGGTCATGTTTGAGAATAAACACCAATTGAATACAGTTAAGTAGCGGACAATGAATCCATCATGACAAGGTCGTTCCACTCAACCACACATCCGACCTTCTTCGCTATAGCAGTGTGTTCTGGCTGTGTTTACTGAGGAGAGTGTGAGGCTCATCCTGAATTCCAGTCAGACACAGCTGCAACTGCGGGATTTGTGTGCAGTCAACCCTGGAATAAGTTTCTGGAATGCTGACATTTAAGTCTCCATTTTCTTTAGAGCAAGAGCTCAACCGCAAATGATGTCAATGTCAGTCAGTCAGTCAGGGTAAATCCATCTAAAAAGTGTATAAAACGTCAGTGTGTAGATTTGCATAAAGTCCACATACTAAAATATCCAGTGTTACTATGAATATATTTATTCATAGACCCTTTTCACAGCAGACATTTTGACTTGTAACATTAATGATGGTTCAGTTCCATTAATTGTCCCAGTAAGCCACGTCAGTGAGTGAGCATACACACTACCAGAGCCCTGGAACTGGCTCACCTTATGTAATGCAGCTTTAATTAATGTTATTAATTCCTCCTGTGTTTTTTTGACAAGTCAAAATATCAGCTGTGAAAAGGGTCTATTCATCTGGAGGAACATGAATGATTGTTCTAAACTTTATGGCAATCAATAAGCTACATATGTCAACCTCATGGTGGCGCAAGAGGAACAGTCACGTATCATCAAAGTCAGTAGGATTCATCCTCTGAGGAACATGAATAAAATGAAATTTTATGGCAACCTATCCAGCAGTCTGGACCAAAGTGGTGAACAGCTGCTAGCATGGCTTGAAAGAACAACTCCAACAGCGCAAGAGGAGCTGCAGAATTAAATATAGTAAACTGGAACTGTTGCACTGAAAATGGGAGCGAGATGGATTCTGTGGAAGTAACATAATGTCCTAACGTCCTAATGTGTTTGATTTCAAGCCAGAGAACTAACCTGAACCAGAAATAAAAGTATATCCAGAGAATAATTGCTGTAAGAGTCATATTCTAAAAAGTACATATGTGCGGCTTCCATCAAGCAAATTAGTGCAATTATGTCAAAAAAAATCATCCCTCCCAACTTTCATAAAGTTTCACCAGTTAGGTATGAAATATTACCACATAACACATGTTGATCTGACATTATCACGCTAATCTAAAATAAGACTGAATTCACTCTCAATCATTTTCAAAATCGCAGTTCACATAATGATTAGACTTGGGTCACATTTCCAAAGTTCACATACTTTATTTTAGAGCACAGAGTGTTTAATCTGATTCAGAATCACGTGTAGAAAAATACTATCTCCAACTTTTTCATACATTGCAATCACTGTTCTGTGGTTTTTATCTGCGGTTAACAAAAGTTGGTTAAATGTAACATGATGCAGGGAGGCAAGAGATCAAAACCACATAAGGCCAGTTTCAAGATAAAAATATCCACAAACATAAAGGCATGGTGTTGTTTTGATGTGAAATCCTATCTATCATCTCAATTGCATTGACACTAATTAGACCCTGCTAGCTAACTGCAAATGACACACAGGCATTTTACAAAAAAGCATTATGGTTGACAGTGCTCTGCAGTCATACTGTATTATGATAGTGAAGCAAATCCTAATTTGATTCAATGTAGTGTTATTTTTGTTTGTCACATATGGGTATGCTTTTAAGTCTAATCTATATCAAACATACTGAAGTCTTTCCTATTAAACTCTATCGTACTGATCAAAATGTTTCTTTCAGTTTTGAGTGATATTCAACAATGAGCAGAACAAAACACAATGTTTGTGATCTTGTTTTTGTCTCATGAGGTTACAGGGCTGAAAATGGCAATCTGTGTAGATTATGATAGTAATTAAAATCTAATTTAATATACAGAGAAAGCAAACTTAATACGACCACGGCACCCCAAAAGCTGTTCAATCATGTTGACTGCTGTACATGCTGTGAACTCACAGTGAGGAAACGACTTTTGTTTTCTTTTTACAATCTTTTGCTACAAGTCAGACTGATTCTGAACACAGCAGAAGTAGTTCGGGATCCCACTTATGACTTCATTGTTGATAAAGCATGAATGGACAGTTCTTCTTGTTCTCAGTTAGTTCTTATCTCTTAAGTTCACATGGCCTGCCGGATGTTTTCCAGGCTCTTCTCAATGTTGTCGATAACCTCCACTGCAGCTTGTGGGATCCTGGTTCCTGGGCCGAAGACGGCGCACACACCGCTGTCGTACAAGAACTCGTAGTCCTGCATACATAAAGAGGTGGAGCGAGGTTTAGATGAAGTGCAGCTAACGGGGAATTCAGATTTCATTATACAGAGACAGAAGAATGTGCAGAGTCCCTGTGTGATTCTGTTGTTAATTATGCTACAGATGGTTCAACTAGAAGTATAGTCCCTGTGTGATTCTGTTGTTAATTATGCAATAGATGATTCAACTAGAAGTATCCCCGAAAGGACTGCGGTGAAATTTGTTCTGCAGACGAACACAAATATTGACAGGATGACAGGATTGCAGGAGGCTGCTCTGCATGCAATCAAGGAAATGCTATAGCTACTGTGGTAATGATAATTTTACGAAGCAGGGGACACTTAATCATGACGGATTGGTTCTTTGCCCACATGACATTTTATATTTGTTTTTGCGGGCTTTTCACGTAATGCTACATAATGTGTTTTCATGCTTCCAGTGCTGCGTGTTGTCATGCCGGAGGCAATGCAGGCTAAGCTCGCTCGGGAGAGCTGCAGGGGAATTGATTTCTGTCTCTGTAGACTGTTATTCAACAAGCCTTTGCTGCTTAAGTGCCTGCATCCTCCCCAGTGATGATAAAGGATTGCTGCACACTTTTTGAAATCAAATTTAATGCTTTTTTTTTTTTTTTTTTTTTTTTTTTTAAGACCTTGACAGAGAAAATTTAATAGCCTTTCCACAGCAAAACAAATGCACATTAGGGCTGAGCTTCATGTTTGAAATCAACTTGACAATATTAATAAGTGTATTTTTCTGGATATTTTTATATCTCCATATAACAATCCTATATAAAATCTTAAAAAGCAATGAACTGTGTCCCACAGTTATGATTTACATTGGATAAAACTACATTTTAGTTAAAAATTTTAATTACAATCTGCTTGGAATTGTTAATTTTGACAATATCGTGTAAAACATTAAGGCTGTTCTGGTCGTTCTCGCACACAGAGTCGGCTGTAGTTAAATCTCCCCATTACACATTACAGTATATCTACCTTTCATCCACTTTAACAGTCCATTAAATCTTTAAACACCAACTAAACGGTCACCGAATTAAACATCCGCTGCTCTCCTTCATCATCAGCAACTATCAGTAATAACAGAGGACTTTGTGTCTTCTCTGAAACCCTCGGGCCAACTGTCTTTAGCTGAGCATCATCTGTACTGTTTTGTTTACTTCTTTAATCCTGTTACCTCTGTGAGAGCACGTAACGGCCTGTGGAGAACCAATTGAACCAAAAGAAAAAAAGAAAAAAGAAAGAGCTGGATTGAGTCGAGACCAAAGACCAAACCACATTTAAATAAGTGAGTCCTGTGGTGTGATATTTCTCCTGCAACTAGGCGTCACATTAAAAATCTAAGACCTACCATAATTAAAAAATAAGACTTTTTAAGACATTTATGACCTTCAATTCTAAAAATCTAATTTAAGAATTTTTTAAGGATCCGCAGGAACCCTTTGATGACTAAACAAGGACCACTATCGACATAAATCAAGGTCATTATAATTTACACATACCGCCGGAGTACCAGCTCAAGATGTGGACTGTTGTAATTATGACACTGGCAACTCACACGGGCTTTTTCCGAGGCTCATTAGGAGATGAAATCCGCTGGTTCTGCTTCATTTATCGATAGAAAATGCAAATGTACTCTGCAATTATGACCTTTTCGTCGACTTTGGAAAACAAAAAGCCTAGCGTGAAACATTGGTTTGGCCAAATACAGACAGAGCATCTATGAAGAGCACGCACAGAGTCATTAGTGCATGGTCTCTTAATTCAAGCATGCACAAATCTAATTGAGTGCGAGAGAAAGCGACGCTTATGCAAAGGCTTTGGCCACAGTGAGGTAAATAACAACAGCTGCTGACATTTAGTTTTCAATATAGACACAAAATCCCTTCTTCCATTTATAAAATATAGTAATTTTGTCTTAGAGGATGCTGGATTTGGACTATGACATTAAGAAAGACAATGAAAGAGAAAAGCAAGATGGATGTTTATGAAGTGATGCTAAACAACAGGTTGACAGGAAGTTCTCGGATGAATGATCAAGTCTAAAGATTTAATAATCCATAATGATCTAATAAGCGTTAGAGGTTACCTGTGGTGGGATGACACCTCCACAGATGACCAGGATATCTGGCCTGTTGAGTTTCCGTAGTTCCTTGATGAGCTCTGGTACCAGGGTCTTATGTCCTGCGGCAAGCGTGCTGACTCCGACGCAGTGGACGTCTGCGTCCACCGCCTGCTGGGCGACCTCGAGGGGAGTCTGTCGACCGGAAGCCAGACATGGAGAAATAAATGCACAAATTTTATTTCACTGGCAGTTTACATGGATTGAATGAAAAGCGAAAGATGAGTTTGACACAAGCTGAAAAAGCTTTAATGTGAGGTGGCAGTTCCACTCAACCGTATGAAACTGACCTGAAACAGTGGTCCGATGTCCACATCAAAGCCCAGGTCAGCAAACCCAGTGGCGATGACTTTGGCACCTCTGTCATGGCCGTCCTGCCCCATCTTCGCCACCAGAAGTCGAGGGTTCCTGCCCTCGTGCTTCTTGAATTCTGCAACTCTGAGATTAAGAAAAAGGGTAGGAAAATTGGTTAAGCAATCTGTCTGTACATTACGACGCTCCGGATGCTGTTTACTTTTGTTATCTTCTACCTATTGTGGGCCAAGGTGATCTCTTCGTGCTCGCCGAACTCGCTGCGGTACGCTCCGCTCACCATCCTGGTGCTGGCCTTGTGTTCGCCAAACACCGCCTTCATGGCATCGGTTATTTCACCAACAGAACATCTGGAGAAAGGAGCAGACACCGGCTTCCTCAATATGTTTTCACATTCCAGTGATAAATAATGCAAAGCAGAGCAATAACTTATTTTGATCTGACTCATTTTAAGACAGAGTGAATGCAGATTTCTTGCTTTTTCATTACGGTCTTTCACATTTTATCATCTGTATGCTGTATGGTGGTGCCTTATCATTATATGTGTCTCATGGTAGAAAGATTTACTGTAGCAGCATTTTGCATGAGACCAATACCACAGAGATGGTAATAAAACAGCAATAATCAGTTCATTTTCAACACCATTTGTAAGTTAACTGCTGAAACGCAAATGACAGAGTTGTTTGTAGTTATTTGAAAGCATACAGCATATTATAGTGACATGCATTAAGGGTTTAATGGTAGTGGAATAGTACAGGATGTTTAAGACACGTGGGCCTCATATACAAGTCAGAAAGGTGTTTCATATTGCTATATACACCAAATGAGGCTTCATGTATGTGCAAAGTTTAAGATTAACAGTTTCGATACAGTATATAAGGCACAAATCTGGCTTTGGCATTCTGGTAGCTCTAAAAAGACATTAGGAAACCTTGAATAAACCAATAAATAAAATAAAAATAAAAATAAATAAAACCTTGAACAAAATCCAGATACAAATATAGACCTTAGCAAGAAAGGTGGCTTGACGGTTTACCTGTGAAATGCAACTCTTAACTAGAATTAAGTTAAATCTAATTTGTGAGGAAGTATCTGGCAAATCTTTTCCTTTCAAGATTTAGCGAGTGTGGCTTGAACTGCCGCATGACGGCCTCGGGCGTGGAGAAATATTGACCACAAACATATTTCTTCAAGTTCCCCACGAACAAGAGAGCTTTACAGAAAAATACCGCAATGATCATGTTACTGTACGGTGTGTGCGTGTGCGAAACAAGATAACATACTTCTTATAAAGAGGGACATTATTTCACACCAGTTATAAATTGTTACACTTCATAATAGCTCATCTGATACGCCTACTGTGTGCAACCTTTTCACTGGGTTTGTTGGATTACGAGAACATCTCGGTGAAGACAAAACTCAGTCGTGAATAATGAATGCAACACATCGTCAATACAACAGGTCAGTTGTATTGATTTGTGTGGGAGTTGTGACCTGGCTCGTGCAGCCTCCACAGCCAGGGCTAAGAGGTTTCCCTCCTTGGTTCGGGCGCACTCCTCGATGGCAGTCAAGCACTTCTTTGCTGCCTCTGGGTCACGACTCTCCCTCACCTACGACGGAGAAAGGAGATCTTTTATCTGCACCGCTTACAAGAGAGAGAATGAAAACAACCAAACTGCTCATAGACCTTTCCTACGCCAGATAGTTTGACGTGTCATAGCAGGAGCTAAGCACAGGTGTTAGTATTATCATTAACAATGCCTCTGTTTCATTTTAGTTGCTGTCAGTTTGAATTTTCCAGTAACGCGTGCAGAGAGCCAGCCAGCCTGCACAATAACAGGACCCTGCTGCTGACACACCTGAATGGAATGCAGCAATTATTGCTAATTAAAGTTATTAGTTGCACCTGTGTTCCTCAACTCTAAATGTCACTTTGGTCTATTTTTATACTGCCGGGTAGAAAGATATAATGCCAGAAGTTTTTCGACCTCCCACTTTTCCAAGTTGCATGTTATATGTTAACTATTTTAGCAAAAATTCTCCATAAATACAATATTAAGAGAAAATTTATTATTAATTGGAGTAAAAAGTGTAAAACAGACATGTTAATTTCTGCAGGCAGTCATGACAATGTATGCATCACTCCATGAAAATCAGTTGTGACAATCCTCCTTTTAATTCTGGTCCTCTGATAAGCCCCCGATGTCCTAGAAACACTTGATTGACTTCCTCTTCTTATTGTCACAGGAATAAGAAAAGCTTGTCATCTTTCCTCGCCTCGAGCAAAACGCCTGGCGTACGGCGAGCCCGAGACGTTTGACTGGCGGATGACAGCAGGTACGGGAGCGTTCTCCTGTCAGTTTGCATAGAGTATGTTTGATAACAGCCCGCAGGGTCTCTTCACATTGTCACTGCAGGCATATATCTTACATATACGGAGAACGGTTGAGGAATGCAAAGTTGAGGGCTTAATCTTAAATAGCGCTTCTTAAAGGTTTGTGAAATTCGTCCATTATCTCATGAGACAGAGCAAAAACGCAAAGCCACGAGGGCAGCCCTTAAAATGAGCAATTGCAGATGTTGAATCAAGTATTTGCATTTAATACAAATAATAACTGACTTTTTTAGCATTTTACTAGTGAAGAAATTATATGATTTTTGGAATTACAAAATCTAATATACAGTATAAAAATGACATAATAAAAAAGTTTCTTTTTTTAGATCTCGTAATGTTTAGTTTAGTTATAAGAATGGATGTGGTTGGCCTCCCTGTTGCACGGTGGTTTAATGCACTTCATATGTAACTGTAGTAGTTTTCTGCTTCTTTTTCATGGCTTGAACTGAAGTGATATTTGTGGTGTTCTTTGAAGCTTTCTGAGAACAAAAAAAACCCAACAAACAGTGCTATCTTTTACATTAGATACCACTGATATATCTAGGAGTCGAATTTCAAAGAACACTGACCTTTTTCAGTTTTTCTATCTGTTTCTGACGTACAACAGTGTTATCTATGGCCAGCACCTCCACAGTCTCCTCCTTTTCCAGACGGTACTTGTTTACCCCGACGATGACCTCTGATCCTGAGAAAGAAGAAGAGACAAAAGCACATGAATCGGCGAGGAAACTAGAAAAAGCGCCTTGCGGTTGTATGCCTGCAGTTTACATCCATGTTTGTCAAGACTCATATAATATTTGTAGTGAAGACTTTGATGGAATTCAATAAAAAAGGTATTAAATGTATTTTTCTTGTATGTGTTCACATGCTTGGCCAATAAAGTTGTAGCCATGACGGTAAACGATGCTTCAGATGTGGATGTTGCTGTAAAGAAGCTACAAATTCTACAACATGGAGGCTTCACACACACATCTTCAACCGGGCAGCACAGAAGACCAATACGATAAGCACAGTTTGATTTACTATTACAGTGTGGTGGTGTTATACTGAATTGTCAAGTTATAATAATTAATAAGAATTAATTCATTACTTATCAATTAGGATTTTAAACTAGAAATTGTACTAAAAAAAGGCCCCATCTCCATTTAACACAGTGGATGCTGAAAACCTCAATCTATACAAGTCTCAAAATGTACAATCTCATAATTGAACGTTATCTGAGAGTCCAACACAGTGCACCAGAATCAAACGCCCACCTGAAGTGAAAAAAAAAATTGTCTACAGTGAAGATGCGCTATCGTGCTGAATCAGAAAGCCAATGAATATAAATGAGAGCAGGCATCAGGGGGACGATGGGGAAAAAAGCTTAGAGAGGTTGTGTTCTGCTCCATCGCCGTCGATTCTGGCACAACGGGACGTAAGTAAAAGTAAATTTCTAAAGAGACACAAAGGAGCCACCATTTAAACTCACAGATAACATCCTGACTTACACATTAACTAGCTCCCCTTACAACACGGAAAAACACACGCTCAGCTGGATTCATGCTGCGATGCGGCTTATGTGTGAAGGGCCGTCCGTCCTGCCCACCGCGTAAAGGCGGTAGGTAGGCTTGCTGTTGCACGCCACAAACTTTGCTCCGATCTTTGTGGTCAAGCAGCGTTAAATAAGCACATGCTTGGGTTAGGAGCACTTTCAAAAAGACACTTTCAAATTGAATTAAGGTGACTAAATCTGCAGTTCACCTGTCAGAGCTGCAAAATGTTAAATTCAAAATACAACATGCCTGATGCTCACGTGATCGAGGTTTGGGTCAGAAAGACAACAAGACCACTGGATACTGAACAGAACTGATCTTTTTTTTTCTATTAAATACCAAGTTTGAAACTTTATTTAATCTTTATTTCAGAGAGTGATTTAATCTGGCTCCTTCAAGGACTCCTAACTCACTAAATCTTTCATAGCAAACAGCACTGACCTCTGCAGGATGAAAGTAAACTAAACTAGAGAGAGTCTAAGACATACCAAGCAGTTTTAAAGGGCGGGCCATTGCCCTGCTCAAAGTAACATGAAGGCCAGTGCCATGTTACACCAATTTGAGGTAGGGAAAAAAAAGCATGTAGGATAAGTGAAACTCCCGAACAGTAATGTCAATAAAACGTTTAGTTACTCTTAAAAAAAGGCAATTGAAGAAGCAATAAAATGCAGAGATTCAGTTTATCCTGTGCAGAGCATTGAGGTCATTGCAGTAGTCTCCTGATGATATGGTAGTTAAAAATGTATGGTACCCAGAGGGAGAAGATTAACAGATGAAAGAATGACATTAAAAGGCAATAAGCAGCTGATATTATACTGTACTTGAGTCAATGCGGGCCTGTCTACGTGCGGCACATTCCTCAATGCGAAGTTTAGGAATTCCCTCTGCCACGGCTCTGGCCATGCCGCCCATCTCTTCAATCTCTGTGATGAACTGAACAGAGGAAAACACAGGTTGTTAAAGAACATAATTGTGACACAAGGAAGGAACCAGACCACACATGCTGCACGTTTCCAATATTTCCTATTCATCTGATTTCAGTTCTGCTGAAAAGGTTAATTATCATTTGACACGATGAACCTTTAAGGCTGTGTTGTAGACGTCGTTTGTGAGAGATTCCATCATATGTGAGCCCCCCCAGGGATCGGCAACCTTAGGGATGCCTGACTCTTCTTGGATGATGATCTGGGTGTTCCTGGCGATGCGAGCGCTCTTCACTGTGGGCAAGCCCAGAGCTTCATCAAATGAGTTGGTGTGGAGTGACTGGGTTCCCCCGAACACAGCTGCCATGGCTTCAATCACGGTCCGGATCACGTTGTTGTAAGGATCCTAGGAAAAGGAGCCATATGGGAAAGTTTGAGTTATTATACAAGTGTGATTTTGAAGTTTTGACAATTCTAACTTTATTTCAAACAGTAGCTGATATTTACTTGTTCTGTGAGAGACCAGCCTGACGTTTGACAGTGTGTGCGGAGGAGGAGAGACTTGGCGTTCTTGGGCTGGAAGTTCTCTTTAATGAGCGTGGCCCACAACCTCCTGGCTGCCCTCAGCTTGGCTATTTCCATGTAGAAATTCATCCCAATACCCCAGAAGAACGACAACCTGACAGCACACAAAAAACAACGTCAAAAGACAGAAATATAATAATCAAAATGGACTGAAAGTTACAACAGAAAGCAATTCTGCACACAAAAATAGAAATCAGTGTTTTCTATTCAAAGAGCTAATTATAGATGCAAAAAGTAAAAGTCTAAGAAGTACAATATCTATGCATTAATCTTTATGTTTTATATCAATGCCAGTAACATAATAACAGACTTCAGCCAGTGATGTCTATGACTTTGAAACGGGTGCTATGACCTTATTAGCAGAGACAAGCATTAAACCTCACACAGGCTTTTTGACCTCTGCAATTTTATAACAAAATGCCAAACTGACAAAAATCCATGTCACAAAAAGAACTACTGCTCTAATTAGTTTCATGCTCCATAATGGTTTGGAGCACAGTGGCTTTTCTGCTCTTCCTGCCCTTTCCACCTGTCAGCGTCCACGTGGACCGCATTGAGAATTTGGCACGTGAGTGCAAAATTATATGAGCTGAAACAGGACGACAGACCACGGAGATTGATTGTCCAACCGCCTGAACTACCTCAGTGTGACATTTGGGTACTAGGCATCAATCTTGAATTAGGCCTTTAATAAAGGCTCTCTTCACACAGCTGACCAACGTTATTATTCTTTGAGTAGTCAAGACAGAATTAATCATGATGATTTTATCGTTTTTTTTACCATAAGAATGTTTTTACAACGTATCAAACAGAACAATCACTGTGTCCCAAATACATACTATTTCTATACACTTTATATTACATAGTTATAGTCATATAATACTGTCAACATTCTTAAAGAATGAAATGTTTTAAAATATATACAGATTCTCTGCTTTGAATAATAATTTGTCTAATATGGTTTTTCCACAAAAAAGGTTCAATGACGTGATTAAAATGTCATCTACTACTTCTCCCTCATTGAAAAAGACTGAATCTACCTATAAATATGCAAATATTTTTTATTTCTACAGTTTAACCGCTGGATACAAGATGTCTTCCCACTTCGGTGTAAAGTCCATTTTCAGAGTTTATGCACTGGAGTCTTCAACTTTCCTCACATCATACTTGTTTAAGTTTCACACTGGATCACCGTTGGCTCCAGAGTACTTGTAATGTCACAACCATGCTCATAAATACACACCTCCAACTGAGATTTAAGGTGAGCACAAAAAAAACCTTTCCTCCTTCAGCACATAAATGTGAAAACAGCTTTCTAGTGTCAAACTGTGCACGTACATCATTCTGCACAGTGAAGCTCAAACATCACAGTGAAGTAACGATAAGCCAAACACATTTTTGAATGGAGGGGGACTTTCAGCAATTTACACTAACTGTGATATTACACAATGTCACTGCTAATTTAACTCCCCAGGGAGACAGTAAAATGTGTTTCTTAAGATTTAGATTTGTTTTTTTCTATTGCTTTCTTAAAGGTGTCTCACCACAACCTGCAATTTATTTAAATTCTCTCCACTTGTGAGCAGCTCCTCCATTTCCTTTGTATTGCATTGTGGGAGAACAGTGTACTTTTCCTGTGTGAACACACTACAAAACCTGCTTAGAATTATAAATAGAATAAAGTAGGTTGTATAGATTTGGGACACAACTAATAAATACTGACAACAGGTAAGGACAACTGATTTTCTCTTGTAAAGAAATCATACAAAGTTTCCACCTCTACCCCTTTTATTGCACTATAGCCACACGACAGTACACTAAAATCCTACTTCCAGGGCTTTAAAAAGTCAAATGTCAACATTAATATCCAGACAGTACTGTACGTGTGAGCTGGTTATGAGTCTAGGAAAAATATGAACTATCAGCTATAGAAAGAGATAATAACTCTGGGTGGAAAACCTTCGATTTCAAACAAACATATTGATTTAGTGTGTTTGTGTTTGTAAAGCCCATCTCTGAAGTCATTATGTGATGAAGGATCAAGCTAGACCGGGCCCTGAGGATGTTTCTGAGGATTGTATGCATATGTATTTCTGCAATTATCAACAGGACTTGGACAGAGGACAGGGTTCGTGAAGTGGCTCAGTTGTGCTGTTGACTGAAAAGACCATCTGCTATCTACAGTAACTACATTATAGATCACTTAGTTTGCACCGGAAAAGTAATTCTATGGAGCAACAGGCGGACTGAGCCAAAGAGATTAACAGATGTCAACATGTCCGATATTTTATTCTTTCTACAATCTTTTAGATAGCATTGTTTTTGCTGTGCTCAACGGGTGGTGTAAATTACTCTAGAGGGTGCTTGTTTTGTACAGCAGCCTTTCCATCTGGCTTCAATTGCATTTTAGTCAGCTGTCACTCTGCGAGTCCCGTCTGCTGCTTCGACAAATTAAGTGGAAAGTATTTGTTTGGCAGTTAAATGCGGTTGTCATACTTATTATGCGTTAGTCAATTGTGCACAGTGTCAGTGGAATATTAATAGCAGACAGACATCATGCGTAGCACCGCTGTGGCTCCACATGACAAACACTCAACCGGGTGGTTATCTGCGCCAGTTCCCGCTTTCAAACATGAGAACGAGGTCTCATAATTCGGGTGATTAGCAGCTTGTCCGTCTCATATATACGTTTTGAAGCAGAGCAGAAGCTGAACTGGAGATTTTTGCAGGAGACGGCAAGCACAGGAAACTTTCTGAGGAAAATTCAGTGCTTTCTGTGGGTATTTCCACAGTGTACAGAGCCAAATCACACAGCAACAAACCAACAAAATCATACTGTTCGTTTGTTGCTGTTTCACAGAGACTTTCCCCTCCCTAGGATCAATTAACTGTTTATACTCATATCTTATCTGATGATCTACATATTTAAAACCAGGGCCCATTATCAGTCTATTCATTTTAACTTAATGATGTATGTACACCAACGCAACATTTATCATGTACTTACATTGCTTGTTTCTTATACAATATATTAAGCAATTATTAATGCACAGCCATTGATACAAAAAATTCATAGAGAGATGTAAGAAAGTGTTTTTTCACACCTAGATGTTCCAAATCATAAACCACAATGATTTCACATTGAAGAAAAGCTTCAGTGAAAACCAACATGCAATGAGAAATATCACTTCTACAGTGTCTAGGAGGCAAAAATGGTAATGAAAAAAAAGACTGATGTAGGCGACACTTATTATCTTCATGCATACTGGCAGTGAAACTACAGGTCTTGTGTGTGATCTGCCAAGATGCAGGACCAACAGACTTAAGAACTCATTTGTCCCTGCTGCTATTGGCCTTTTAAATAACTCATGTGATTTTTATAGTTTTTGTATTTATTGTCTATTTATTATCATTGTTGTCTGATTGTTATGCGGTTACTGCTGGCTGTACAACAAATTGCCCCTCGGGTGTGGAAATTTCAAATGCAATATTTAAAAAGAAATTATCCAGCCATAGCTGTGAGCTACAGATATGCAAATCAAAATGATTGCCTCCACACTAAGCGCCATCTTAATATTTTGTACCTTGGGGCAAATTCATCAATGGTTAAGCCTGCTTTCAGACCAGTGCGGCAGTACTCCAGGCCATTAGCGATGGTGTAGGCCACTTCCAGGATGGCATCAGCTCCAGCCTCCTGAAGATGGTAGCCACTGATGGATATGGAGTTGAACTTGGGCATGTTCTGTGAACATCAGTCAAATTGGTCAAACTCAAAGTATGATAAGTATTACATTCACACTATGATATACAGTAAGAGCCATTCAAGCTAACGGCAAAATAACATTTAAGTGGTAAATACCTTGGAGGTATAGGCGAAGATGTCTGCGATGGCGTGCATCGAAGGTTCTGGGGGGAAAATATACGTGTTGCGCACCATAAACTCCTTCAAAATATCGTTTTGAATCGTGCCTGTTAGTTTGGCTTTGGAGACACCCTGCTCCTCTCCAGTCACAATAAACATGGCCAACACAGGGATAACTGCTCCGTTCATTGTCATCGAAACAGACATTCTCTCCAGCGGGATTCCATCAAAAAGCATCTTCATGTCCTCGACTGTGTCTATGGCGACTCCAGCCATGCCGACATCTCCGTGAACTCGGGGGTTGTCTGAGTCATAACCACGGTGCGTAGGGAGGTCAAAAGCAACGGAAAGACCCTGCTGTCCAGCTGGGATGAAAGAGTGAGAGAGGTAGTGGGTTAGAGATGGGAAAAAGGAGGTAAAGAAAGAATAGGTGAGTCATAGACCGAAGCTCAGAGAGAAAACATTACTGAAAACATTCACAGACATTTCTGCAGAGCATAAGGCTTCCAGGTTCAGTCCTTTACACAGTGAATGGTAAACTTTGACAACAGAAGATGGCCTCTAACCCTTTGTTATTGGAGGAAGCCATCATCTTAATTACTAATTAGGGCGTAAACAAAGTATCCTTGTTTCCAATTCCTACATCTGAATTACTGCCTTTATCTCAGATTGTTTCAGCAATTCAAAAAGAGTAATATTGTGATTATCAGGATATAAAGATGGATATAGTCCTTGCATATTTAAATGTCTAGTAGTGTAGTGTAGTGTAAAGTGTAGTGTCTAGTATAGTAGTTTTACTGACCTGTGGAGTGTACTATCTACTACTACATCCTATGACTGTCTCAACTGTCACTTATTTTATGTGGGTTCAGATGTGTTACAGAAACATGCTGTCTAAAAGTATGTGTTGAAAATAAAAAACAGAGAAACAGAGTTCTAGTATTATGGGAGAGGACAATATGAATGCACAAGAGATTTGAAATGTTGCAGAAAACATTCAGAGAAACAAGATGGGTTTTCACTTAGGTTCGAATCTGTGGTGTTTCAGCTAAAAACGGAAGCATTCACAACAACAAAATCATAAGCTACCTTTAATGTTATCCTTGTAGAACTTGTTGCTCTCCTCAACAGTACTAAAGCCAGCATACTGTCTGATTGTCCAGGGTCTGAAGGTGTACATGGTAGGATAGGGCCCTCTAGTGTAAGGAAACACTCCTGGCAATTCATCTGCATTGTTGACTGAGTCTGCTTTGGTGTACACAGGCTTGATGCTGATGCCCTCAGGCGTGTGCCATATCAGATCTTCCGGGTTCTTTCCCTTCAGCTGTTTCTTAGCCAGGCCGGCCCATTCTGCATGCAGTTCAGCCTGGTCCTGACACGGTGTGGCGGTGTGGATCAGAGAGCGGTGTGTGCGTGCTGAGGAGACAGAAGCTCTAACCAGGTGGCGGGCAGCCATCGATGCACATGCTCTGTGTGCAGTCAGCATGGTTACTGTTGGCTCAATCACACACACATGGATGGATCACCTGTTGAAGGCAAAGGAGGAGCATATATGAAGTGGTGAAATACTGTATGGAGTGAGTTGGTGATGCCTGCACACATGAACCATACACTAATGCATCCCATTTCCTCCTTTATGGAGATAAGATTACAGCTTTTCAAAAAACATTAGATTAGAGATAAAGAAGCTACTTCAGATCTGACAATTTCTAAATTATTGATTATTAAGTCGACATGGATATCATCCACCGAAGCAGCATTTTAGTGAGAAATTAACCAGTAGTTGGTGTAGTTTCCTGCTGGTTTATTTATTTTCGTGCAAGATTAACAACCAAAGAAGCACATAACTTTATACAGGATTTCAGAGAGCCAACAAGGAACAATTTTAGCTGACGTCATGCAGGTAATGAGTAGCTTGGTTGACGTTGACAGTGCAGAGCAGACAATGCAGCTTAATATTGCTTCAGTCAATCAGGAAATAAATACAGGAATTGGCGTATTTTCGCTTGACAGCTAACATCGTTGTAATTCGACAGTGAAAACGTCAAACTAACCAACCAACAGGTTACGGTGACTTACACTTGCCGTCCTCTCTAGAGGTCGTAAAGACATTGAATGACTAAATACATACGGTCGGACTATGGAGACTTGTTTAAATGAAGAGTAAAAAGGCCAAACGTCCATGTTTATGTTGAAATAACGCAAAGTAAGCTACAGTTCGCAGCTGCGCACTTGATAGCTAACCGTGGCTCTCTTGCTAGCATAGCTTAGCTTAGACGTTTTCTGTCGTTTAGGGAACAAAGTAGAGGCTCCGCTGTATTTCATAGCTTTATTTCTAAATATTTTAGGATAATTTTCTGACCTTGTCTTCTGTTGTGCTCTTTCGAGGTGGCGGAAGGCGTGTGCTCGTCTGTCCAATGAAGTTTCATAACATTGTCCGTCAGCCAATCACGTGCCAGAGTCAACGGTTGAACTTTGACCTACGACACCGGAACTAAATAGTACAGTCAAGATTGTTGCATTTCGTAGAGATAAGCAATACCGGCGTTGTTATTGCATTCTACAACTTGTTATTTAATATTACATCATATTAGTGAAGTTAGTCCATAACGTTCACTTTGTAGGATGGATACATAAGCTTATGGTCACTGTTTATAATACAATTTCCGTTATTAGTAATATGAGTAATTTAGACTCAGCCACAGTTCATTAGATTGGTGTGCATTTGTATAAAATGTGCCATTGGGAGGCGATGTTGCAGCACAAGCACCCCCCATCAAGCAGACCTCAATTTAGCATTAACCCTTGTATCACTCAACCACAAATTAAACACAGGACACATTTTTCTCAACACAGTACATGCCATTTTTATTCAAGAGTTGGTCAATAAACGGTCATAGTAGCAATGGCTCTTACAGAGTATCTGTACAGTATTGGATTGGGTTGATTGGATCGGGTACACTTGCAGTAAATGTTTATGAGGGATATAAAATATACTAAACATAGCAACATCATTCAGAGCATTCAGCAGGACAAACCTTTCTCAAAGTGGCAATGCAGACAGTGGTATAATGCCCAGTTAAGATACAGAGCAGAAGTATTGTACTTTCAACATGTACCCTTCCTCTGTTGCTGAAACTGTAAGGCAGTATATATTTTTTTTGATTGCAATGTAGTACGGCTTTTTCATCAGATGACTGATTTCTTCTCGGTTTCAACAAAATTTACAACTTTAATTGAAATTAAACAAAAAAAGCGTTTCAGTAAACTGACTAACAAACAGAAACCAAAATGTAGTGCATGTGGAAAGAGTCTCGCATGATGTGAAAAATTGTCTTGCAGTATCTATTATTACAAGATGGCAACAAAGCAGCAGTAGATACGTTTAAATATTGAACTGAAGAAGACTGTAGAAATCAAAGAGAAGAAGAGCAGGTGCATGGTGGGAGGCAGCAGCCGGGTATGGTCTCCCTGTGGAAACAGGTTATGGCGAACGCAGCCTCTTTAACCTTTAACCTTTGTATTTCACTGCAGGCATCACTCCAGCTTGAGCAGTTCCACATCAAATATAAGTGTGGCGTTCGGGGGGATGACCCCGGGGTGGCCTGTCGCTCCATAAGCCATATCTGGTGTGCAGGTGATTTTAGCCCTCTGGCCCAGGCTCATCTGAAAGCACAGGAGAAAAAGAAAAACAAAAATGAGTATGTTGATGAGGTGTTTCTCACACAAGCCCCTATTCAACAAAGGTACACCCGCATAGGGTTGGTTTTTTTACTTATTTTGGCTGATCACTCAAGACATCTTGTCAAGACTGTGCAGGCATGTTCAGGACGTGTTTGACTGACATCTTATTCTATTCAAGTGTCCCAGTAAGCCATAACAGTGACAGTGAGCCGACATGTACAATAACAGGTCCCTGAAACCCGAAGCAGCCAAATGAAATTCAGCCATCATTCATTTTTTTATTTACACCTGTACTTTTTTTTCCTTCTGTGACATGTCAACACATCTTCCATGAAAAAAGCCAATTGTTGTTTTTAGGTGACCTCATAAAAGTCCCTGTGTGGCACCACCAAAGATCAAGCTGAGTAGAAGACTGATTGTGCTAATTACTAATTGAAATCAACTGTGTGGGTGTTTTCATTTTACAACTTGCAAATTACATCATAGCATGATTTCCTGTTTTTGAGGCAGCAATTGGTTTCTGTTCATTGAGATGTCTCACTATATAATAGTAAACAGTGTCTTTATTTAGTCTTCTTAACCGTAAAATCATTTAATGTCAATGCAATTTCAAGTGCAGATTGATTTGGCGGCGATTCTGGTGAGTTCAGAAAAACCTTCATACAGAAATGCATTTACAGTTACAATTTGAAATTTTGCTGCATTTTTGTCATCAGAAAAGTCAAACACAGATGACAGATGATAAGCAAACACTGACATCATGAAAAGGGTCATTTAAGTCTGATAGCTTCCTACATTACAGTGACACTCCAACCAAAACCTTGTTTGACTACCCAACACTTAGCTCATGTAGGCTTCAAGGGTGGTGTAAAAAGTGTTTTGAGTGGAGTGTGACTTTATATCAACCAAGAATACTAATACACGCTGTTCAAAACAATATATCCTATACTACTCTATTACACGACAATACGACTTTGACAATAGTACCTAACTGGTTGGTATGATCCCTTTAAAGAGGGTATCAACCGAAATAATGCAGTACCAGATAGTATTGAAACTTCTCCAGTCAAACGATACCTGCATTCAATCCTTTTTGTAGCCATATCTAGAAAAAAATGTCCATTTGTATGGTTTTGCTCGCAGCCAATCACCGCAAGCGTTCTTCAGTTTAATGCGATGTGTGATTGGCCCACCACCACAGCAGCTACAACCCATACAGTGAGGTTGAGCGATGGTGAGGTTGAGTGCAGTGCATTTGAAAGAGTTGGCAGTTGGCACCAAAACGTTCGAAAGTATGGTTTATACTACACGCCTGTCAAATGAAGTAGGAAAAAAAGGTATCAAATAAAGTACTCTATTGGTGTCGGTATCACTTTAAGGGTGCGGGCATTGGTACTGGTATCATCATTTTTTAAACAATACCCAGCCCTACACTTAAATAAACAAACTACCAGCTGAGGCAACATGGGCTGAATTAAAAACAATAGAAGTTATTCGATGCAACGAGGCAAAAGGGTCAAAGAAGAACTGTCTTCCTCTTACCTGTGCTACTCCTTCTTCCCAACCTTTAATGACCTCCATTCGTCCGATCTTGAACTTGAAGGGCTTGTTCCTGTCTCGAGAGGAGTCAAACTTTTTCCCATTCTGCAACATACCTGCCAAAGACAAATGGCATATTTTTTATGGCTGTTTTTTAACTTTTGTATAGTTACCGTTGCTTGTATTTGTACTGTACCTAATCTGAACCCTGCATTGCCATATCAATGTGTGCCCTTCCTTCAGTTCTAATGTTTTGAAGTGAGGCATTTTAAGATTAAAAGGAAGGAGGAAACATTGGATCCGATTGGAGGAGTTATTCTGCTGGGGGTTCTTATCAGGATCTTGGGTCTGTTTCAATTATCCAAATGAACAAAGGGAATGTGAATCAGGAAGCATTGGCCTGGTTTGGTGGATTATTTTTAAAGTTAACTAGGCCATTGCTTGCCAGTATCTAGACCACAGGGAGAAAAGGATAACAAAAGGCGGTGCAGTGCAGGACTGTTCTCCTTCAGAACACTGACCGACCATTCAGGCATGATAATAACATTGGGGATAAACACCAAAGGCATAGAGACGCTGGCCCCACTTCATCAGTGATTTTAACATGCCCTCCTTGACTTCTGTAGTGGCAATTTCCTATTAAATAAGAGACTCAGAAAAAAAGAACGTCTTTCTGTGTTATTTATTCAAATCATTCGCAAGTGGGCTTCAACCTGTAACATAATACGCCTCAGGCTGAGAGCAACAGCCTCTCTGTTTGGTCTAGGTTTTATACAGCAGTCTACACAATAACACATACAAACACAGTAAACAGCATATACGTTTCTTATCATATCTCGACATCTCCCATTTTACATGGTTCTTAACCCAGATCTTCCGATAAGAAAGAAGACTCAGAGAATCATCATCACCGTCATAGTAAACAAAACCCAAGCACATCTAACTGTGAAGGTGAAAAGCGAGTTATGTGCTGTGTTTTCCCATCACAACTTCCCTTTGTCACTTTCGCTTGAGGGAATTCAGTGACTGGCAATTTATTGTGGGAAATTAATGAATGAATCTGATTGTGTTAGTCCACTGTGGGCACTGTTCCAAGGATTTTATGAATTAATCTGATTAAATACCTTGATTTGTCTGCACTAGCCAAGAGCAGATATTCCATTCTGGTTATTTTATCTATAAAAGGAAAATGTACTAATACTCATAATATAGTACCTCTATCATATAATTAATCCATATCCCCCACCCCCAGTATTAATGATTCACCTTTTTAAACGCTAGTTCACAGTCTTGCAGGAAGTCAAACTCAAAAATATTCCACAACATCCACTGGTATTTTGGAGGTTGCTCTGTAATAGTCCTTTGATTTATCTTTTCTCTGTCGTAATACAGCAAGTGTGAATACTTGGCATTTAAAGTTGTGTGTTAACTAAAGTTTACTAATGGTGTCGGGCTCATCTAGTCAGATGAATACTGGTACTGTACTGCTTCTCCCATTTCATTCTCCCCTAAACTTAGTAGGACCTTCATTTCCAAGAATCACTGTAGCCCAGATATCAGTGGTCTGGGCTCGGTCCAACCATGGAGTCATCAAGTGCACACACCAAGGCGAATACCACCTGCTACAGGGCATCCGGGTAGCGGAGAGGGGAAAAGTTTTCTTGCATCAACTGCAGAAAAGTGGGTTCAGTTTTCTGGCAGCAGTAGCTGCAAATTGCAAGGAAATATCGATGGGTAATGTTCATGAGTGGGAAGCCAGTGAGGGATCATATCTTGGGCGTTGCACTAATAACTCCTAGTGGTTGGCTGGAGGGACTGCCAAGCAACAGGGACTGTGATTCACACTGGAAAATTTCCAAAACCAGTTTGGAGAAAGAAAGCTACGTGTTTCCTGTGGAAAAAAATAGCAATGTCCTATAAAGAGAGAGATGGATTCCAATATTTCACTGACTGACTGCATGAAATAAACATTGCACAGTCTACAATGCAAGGTAAGACAATATAATGTATGCTGTCTTCAGTTTTTTCTACATAAAGACAGCTAGGCTAAATGTGGACTGTGTCTTGCAGGAAAGCAAAAACCATCCAAAACTAGTCCTGAACCCTGCTAGTATCACTTCTCTGTTATCACTCTCTGGATAAGCATGGGTGGGGTCTGAAAAAAGAAAGCTAGACCCGTCCCTTCCTGACGCTGGCTCCTAGATTCTCTCCTCATTTGAAGCTTTTACTTGGTAGTGCTTTGGCTGGATCTGCAAAAAAAAAAAAGCTGTAGTGCAGAGGGGTGGGGATATTTTTACTCCGTTTACTGTATCCTGTCTCGCCCTCGTCTAGGATGGCTGCCAGCACAACAACCCCCTCGGCCCAAGTGTGGATGAAATGGGATGCGTGTAAAGCTATCTGTCTATGACAAACTTGTATGTGTTACCGCGGTTCACAGCTGCTCAATGGAAAGAATAAAATCTTGCTCATGCTTCACTAATATATAGAGTGCAACAAACGGGGAGTAGGTGAGATCCTGGGTCCACCGGGATTCGCTTGGTAATTATTTATGTGCCATGTAGCCACTGTCGTATTTCTCTCATAGTCCTGTCCCATCTTTCCTTCAGCTGTGTCAAACACACAGACGACTCAATATTCCATTACGTGCTGTTCTTTTGGTGTGATGATGATAATGACGTGACGCTCTTCGACAAATTTATATCCGTACTCAGGTTGTGGATAACATGTACATGAAAAACCAGGGCACCTGGGAGCCATATTTCAGCAACAGATACCAAAAGCTCAAACTGATTTAGGATTAAAAGCCGCATGTCAACTCTATTCTTGCTTTCTCCAGCTCTTAAGATGTAAGGACTGAACACTTCCCACAGCATTCAATCACAACATTATCCCCTTGGAAGGCCACTTTGGCATCTCCTGACATACAACCCTGTGTTTCACTCTACAGTATCTATTTCTGTGCCACACACCAAGTGCCATTAGGTTTCAACTTCAGCACGTTTCATGGTGAAGTCTGGAGCTCAAACATGGTAAGGAATGACGTCCACATTTAGGCGTGACAACGCATCCAGTGAGCCTGTTGCTTCTGAAGCTCATGCGTCTTGTCACTGGAGGTGCTGTTTATCATCATAGCCGAGTTTCATAACTGTCAATCATGGAAACCAGCGTGCTGCTAGTCGTTTTCTTCATATTGACTGATATGAGATCTGCTTCCATTTCCTTCCTCTGGTGAAAGCCTGACACACGGAGTATGTGATTGCAGGGTTGCTGGCTCAGACCGGCTCACGAATAGGGCAAGAAAAAACCCCTTAAACCCCCTGACATCTCTTCAAATCCACGATCTGTCCCTGAATGAGGCAATTTACTAGGGCTACAACTAATCAATTCATCTTAATGTCAGAAAATCGTTTTTAAAAATGCCTATCACAAATTCCCTGCACCAAAGGTTAAGCCTAAATTACTCAAGGCTGACATACTATCTTTTTCCAGAGTTTTGAAATGCATCTCACAGCCTTCCCTCGTCTGAGCAAACTCCATCTGCTAAGGACGGAACCGTGCTTTGAGTTTTTGATTGAAAAACGATTAATTGATCAGCAAAAAAAGTTGCTTTTGAAGCTGTTCAGCGGCCAGTCTGTAACAGGATGTGAAAGTAAGCACAGCAAGGCCGGTGAAAAATAATCAAGACAGCAAAATAATAACACATCTCAGGCCAGATTGACCCACAACAGGCGGCTCGTCTGTGTGACGCTGCTCGGAGATGCGCCCCTGATAGAGCTCCTGCTCTTCCAACACGCTGCCAGTCAGGCATGTCAGAAACAAGAATGTGCGTGAAAGAGCGAGCAGCTTTTCTAATTATTTTGTCCTGCCAGTTACATGAAGCCAGAGCTCTGCCTCGTGGCATCCTAATTTGGGAAACCACAACTCTCACCAGAGTCAAAAGAGGGTCACTCACGCACACACACACACACATACACATACACACACACATGTGAGCGAGTGTCTGTGTGCTCTGGCATGTGTGTATGTGTGTGTGTGCGTGTGTGTCTGCATGGTTAGAATCCCAGAGGTGAAAGTGAAGACCAAAAAGGCATTGCAATGAGTGCGTGTATGTGTGTGTATGTGTGTATATATGTGTGTGTGTGTGTGTGTGTGTGTGTGTGTGTGTGTTTGAGAGAGAGAGAGAGACTTACTGTGGGAGTGAGTCTGCCTAATGTTAAATGCTGGAAACAGAGTGGCTTCAAATCCCATTACGCTCTAGAAAATGATTCTCTCTTTACTCTTATCTTCACTCTGCTATCTGGAAAACTAATACTGAAGAAGGGTGCAGTCTGGGATTCTGTGCCAGCAGCCAGCTGGATGACTTGGACAGGCTTATGTCCCAAATCTACAGCTAACCTCTATTACCGGACCTATCTCTATATAAGATCTCGAAGTAATCTTGTCTTTGAGCTTTTAAATAAAACACTGTCTGCCTTTACTACAGTGCACTCGCCTGAAGAGTAAATATGCAATCTGAAGTCTTTGTTAGTTCAGCTTTCATACAAATTGCTGGGCAACTAACTAACTACACAAACTTAAGAGCGCTACAGGTGCAAACATGCGTTACTGTGAGGCGCATACTTTATCTAGTATGACTAATTACAGAACAAATCCTCTAATTTCTTCTTTGATAACCACATTCTTCCCCTAATCTCGTGGCTCGTGTTCACCACTGAGGTCCTATTTTCCCACGGTGTGCAGCACCGCTCATAAATACCACTGCATGTTTTCTATCTACCCCACTACAAACACATTTCCCGTGCTGATACAATGACATATTTATAGCGCATATTGTGTTCTGTGGGCAAGGTCCTTGCTTCAGCTTAACTCTGTTTTTTGCGTGCCACCGCTGCCAAAATACCAGGAGCTTATGGGTAAATCCTGTGAGTCGGAGAGAGGAAAAGAGAGATGGGGAGGACTTTGATGAAACATTTTGAAAGAGAACTCTGTCTGCAATAAGAGTACTGAGCTCGCTCTGATCAACCACAGAGGCCATTCCCAGGCTCTAGGACATCCTGGTGTTAACAGATACTCGTACACAGGACACTGCAGTCAATTTGTTCCATTCTGGGGTTGTGATAACAGAAAGCAGCAGTTAATGATGTGATAGTTACCATGGAGCAAAGGAAATAAAGGCAGGAAAACAAGGAGTGTATCCAATATAAATATCCTAGAATGGGGTGAGGTGCTGATAGATATTAGGGCTCATTACAAAAGAAATAATGGTAGCTAGAGGAAAATAGGACCACCAGGCAATTAACTATCAAACCCTCACTGGGCAGGATGGCGACGTAGCTATCTCAAAAGACCGGCTTCACGTGCTCAGATGTATCATTTCCAATTATTGCATAATTTGTTACTGCAGTGGCTGATCTCTGTGAGGATCAGGCCCGGAGGGGAAATCTGATTACTTTTTCCACAGTCCCAAAAAAAAAAAAGTTGAACACAACACAACATTTGTTATCCAGAGTTGGCTGGTGTCTGTCTGCCTATAATCACTCACGCTAAGTCAAACAGAGCTGCAGTTCTTTCATGAAAGCAAATATTATAAGCAAGTCAGTGAAGCCAAACAATCAATTCAGTCACAGATTAAGACAATCATGTGAACCCAATTTGAACGATAAGAGATGAAACTCCCAGCGGCAGGAACAAGAAGGAACTGGCTGTAGACCAGGGTGGGAAATTAACTTTTTTTTTTTTTAAAAATGTGAACATCTACCAGCCACTGACAGATAAATGTTCAAATTCATTCAATAGTAAATCATTATTTTCTGTCTGAAATCTACCAGCCACTTTCATATTTTACCAGCATTTGGCTGTTGCTTGGTGCTAAATTCCTACGCTAATACACGCACGCACACAATAAATTGCACAATAAATTCTGCATTACTCACACGCTTGAATCACACCTGTTTACTGATACAACAGAGCGTGCAAATGCATTTGTAACCATGTAATAAACCTTGTGATTCTCAGACAAACTGATGACATGTGAACTAGGTTTTGTTTACTTTCTGTCTGACCTAGTTGTCTGGACTGCCGACCCCGGGGCACAGAATAACCCAAATTTATTTCCCAAATGTCTCAGCATCTTACTGCCCCACCTCAAAATCATCGGGCGATCTGACAAGAGACAGGCAGGAAAAAGAAAGCATATGTGTGCACCGGAGTGCTGCCCAGAACAAAAGGGCAGTGAGCTGACGATATGTGGACTAAAGCAAAACTGCGTATTATTACGATGATAAAAACTGAATATGGTATGGAGAATTATGTTGTGTATCATTTGTTTAAAAGGCCGAGCTGAGATCTAGTATTTTACCTCTGACTGATGAAACTGGACGGTATGTTAATCTAGCAAAAGACGAGCAGATTTGTTCAATATGCCGTCCAACTGATATAGAAAATGAGCTCCGTTGTGCTTCCTACTGTCCTTTTCATTGTGAACCATGCAATGCTTTATTTAGTAAGATAAAAATAGATATTGATTTTGTAAATATGGATGATGCACAAAGACTGAGTTGGCTGATCATGTATGAAACATATAAATTAGCCAGTTATCTGGAGAAAGCCTAGGCGAAAAGGAAAAAAAAGCTCTACGTGAACAGTTCATTTAGGATTTTTGTTTTGTTTTTTATTTTGTACGTGTTTATTTTTTCTCCTTTTTTCACATGCTTTGAGTATACAATTCTAGAAGATGTATGTTTTTGTAAAACAGTGGTGTCTTATAATCCCAAGTGGGATGGGCCAAAATGTTTGGCATGCCACAGAAATAAAAATAAAAATAAACTAAGTATGTGTGTGGTGCAGCCTCTCAAATACCATTAGAAGCTAAGTTCTCCTTTAAAACAAAATCAAATTAATATTCTCTGGGTGTGGCAGCAGCTCCGCTCCATCTTTGAAACCCTTAAGCGACACACAGGTGCATACGTGTTTCCTAGACTGTGTGTGTGTACTGTATAGGCTGCAAACTGAGCCGTGCTATGCAACAGATATTGACAAACACATACGCATACACACACACACACACACATGCGCGCGGGGAGATATTTCCTTTCACTACATCTAGACAGGAAAGACATCTGGTCTCATGATTGCCAAAAGCAAAGAAAGAAGACAGTTACCTATGTAATGAACAACACATGTCTGACCCTTCTTTGGAAATGTTCTTCCTGTTGAGAAAAAAAAAAGAAAGAAAATGTGTGTTATTATATGTTTTTTTATATATGTTACACTTAATAACAACGGCTGGGTTAGGGCGGGTGAAGTGTTGTGTTTCTGGCATGAATATCATACCCTCCTTTTGCCTGCAGACATAATGAAGTCAGATATACTGTTAGTCTCATCCTCATTTTAGTAGTATATATTATACATATATTTCACATTTCATATTAGTGCATTTCACAGAATGAAACAAGACTTTAGGTGCTTTTTAGTGTTATCTAACTTACTGTAATTTACTGTCAAATCTCAGTTACATTATGAGTAAATTCCCAATGCAGATTAACCTTGGTAGAGTCATTTAACAGCAAGTATGGTGAGCTCTAGAAAGATGATGAATAAATAACACAGTAAGAATATACTGTGTTGAAATTATTTTTGGCTTTGCAGACAGACCCCCCCTTATTATATCCCCGAATGCATGTTTTTGGTTGCTACCTACCTAACAAGTTAATAATCTTTACCACACACACACATCTTAAGTGTGTGTATTGTAGAAATTATGCTAACATTTCAACAGTTTTTGGTCGGCTTTCAAGGGAACAAGGGAGCCCCACCACCACCACCACCACCACCAACACCACCACCCCCGCATTAAAGCATATACAAGCGAATTAATGAACTTACCATCACCGGGGGATATTGTTTCGACTTCCACGCCCATGGTTGTGCGACTTCGAAGATTAGCCCTGGAACATACAGCCTTGGACAGCCAATGTTACCCGTTTTGCGGTTACGAGTCGGGCTATATCGGGGGAAACCATGCATTCACCGACCACTACCGACCCGTAGCTCTGGCCAACCGTCGAAGCAAAGATATTTTCCTGTTTGGACCGCGACAGCGTCGAGATCCACAACTACCTCACGTACGTCGTCTTCAGCTTTTTCAGCTAATTAAATAGCCCGTGCCACACCGCTAACTGGAAAGTGAAGACATCAGCTATTGTTTATTCCGGTTTAATTTATACTCTTTGGTTGTAATATTCTTCATCATATTAAATACTTTCTTATTTTAGTTCATTTCACTTATCAAGGATTTGATGTTAACGCACACGCAGCGCCCTCGAGCGGGCAAAGTAGCAACAAAACCTAGATGTTTATAATTCAACTACATATCCCACAATGCACTTACATTTTCAGAAAGTTTTGCTTCCGGATCAGGTAGACATGAACGTTGGAGGCACATTTTAACCGGCTAAACGTGAATTAATGGTTGGAAAATCCATTCTCAGTGTTTAACAGGGATGTTTGAGGTTTAATAAGGTATGCTTAGATTTATTGTGTGTTTTTTGGCGCTAATTATTAGCTTGCTACTTTTAAAGGATAAGTTCGTGTAAACTAAAGGCATGTCATGATTTCTACTGAGTTTGCATTGGGAACTTAGGTGTCTTATTATGGCTGCTAGCGTTAACGTTATGTTTAAAACTTTCTAATTTCAGTCACACGTGTAATATACCTCCACATCAGCAGGTCCTGTTTAACCTCTTCTAGGTTATACTGTATACCACTCTGTTTGATGAGGGGACGACATATTTCCCCCACAGTGATTAGGACAGTGTCACCAGATCCACTAGAATGAATGCAGGGGTGAGACACTCCCACTCAGTAGTAAGTTAATGCCCTGAGGACCAACAGGACCCGTGTGTTGTTAAGGTCATTCAGGTAAGCAGCTATAAGTGCTCGTCACCACTGCCTCAGCTCAGGGAGGGGGGGATTAAGGCATGTACTTGGAAGGAGACACAAGAGAGGCTTTTCCTATTCTTAATCTGCATAGGTAGCAATAGCCACTCTTCTGCAAGACCCGTTCAGATCAGATACAGGTCTCTGTCATCAATGTTAACTTTTTGAGTCATATTTCTTTTTCTCTTTGCACAAGCTTCCTCATACCTGCCAGGATGGATCTTGGTAAGGCAAAGCTGCTTCGGACAGGACTCAACACTCTACACCAAGCCATCCATCCTCTGCACGGGATAGCATGGACGGACGGCAAGCAGGTCTGCCTGACATCTTTCTACTTCATGAATGGCGAGGTGAAATTTGGGGACACCAATGTTATTGGGCAGTTTGAGCATGTATTCGGGCTCTTCTGGGGCCCGCTGTGCTGCTCTGACTCCCCTGCCTTGCTGGCTGTTCAGCACAAGAAACATGTTACCGTCTGGCAACTGCAGCTCAGCGCTCTTGAGCAGAACAAGCTGCTGTGCACTCAGACTTGTGAGATGAGTGAGCCTTTTCCCTTGCTCTCCCAAGGCTGCGTTTGGCATCCTAAACTGGACATGCTGGCTGTACTGACTAAGAGGGACACTTCTGTGCTGTTTTCTGTCAGAGTGGACAACAGGAGAGTCAAAGCAGACATCAAAGGTAGCGGAATCATCCACTGTGCTTGCTGGACTAAGGACGGCACACGCCTGGTGGTAGCTATAGGCAGCGCTCTTCACTCCTACATCTGGAATGACATCCAGAAGAGCCTGGTGGCCTGCTCCTTCTGCCCCATCTTTGATGTAGGAGGTTACATCTGTGCCATCGAGGCCACGGGGGAGGCTCAAGTAGCTGTGGCTACAGAGCTGCCTCTAGATAAAATCTGCGGGTTAAATGCAGGCATAGCCTTCGACATGCCGACAGAGGCAGAGTCCCTGCAAGGCCAGGGCTCGCATGTGGTCATGTCAGATGAAGACACCCTTCATGACTCTAGAAGAAGATCGTTTGAGTCAGATAGGTCCCTCATCTCTAGCTCAGGCCCTCTAGACCTCACCCACCTCCTGGCGAGGCACCGTCGCTCAGACCCCAGCCCGCTTATTCACCTACGTCGCAGAGACACTGTGACAGGTTCGGGCCAGGACTCCTCACACCTCATCCTGGTCACCTACGATCGTAAAGTCACTACCACCCGCAAAGTCAGCATCCCTGGGGTTTTGGTCCCTGACATTGTGGCGTTCGATGCACGTGGTTCCACCGTTGCAGTGGCTTCTAACACGTGCAACATGGTGCTCGTGTACTGCATCACAGCTTCAGCCATGCCGAACATCCAGCAGATCTCTCTGCAGACGAACGAGAGGCCCAAAGGGGTCTGCTTTCTCAGTGACAAGATGCTGCTGTTGATGGTGGGCAAGCAGAAGTCCAATGACCCTGCCTTCCTCCCATCTTCCAACACAGATAAATATATACTTCGTCTTATAGCCAAAGAGTTGATGTACGATGGAGAGACTCCTATCGCACCATCCCCCACTGTTCACAACCCTGAGTCTGCTTCTAATTTCTGCGCAGGGATTAGGAGGCACTCGGAGCACCTATCTAAGGATGACAGGGAGCGTCCGGTCATAAAGGACTTGGTGTTGCCTGGAGGGGGAGTAGTTCGTTCACCAGGGAACAGACGCAGGCTGGTGGAGGAGGTTAGGAGCACCGAGCCCAGCCCCGCCGCCAGCTCTGTGGACTTCACTGACCGAGCATCGGACAGAGCCCCGTCCAGTGCCTCCTCCATCACAGTTGAGAATTTCGATATGGACCATGTCAACCGTATGGCCAGCCTGGCGGTGGCCGGCCAGGTCAGCAGAGACTCCAGCCGGTGCAGTTCTCCTCGCTTCGAGCAGTCGGACAAGCTTCACACAGAGCCCACGCTGCCTATGCATGAAAAGACACCCAGCAATGCCAAGGAGCGCGGGCTGGAGCAGCTTGTTCACAACATGGAAAGGCTTTTTACACGCTTTGCAGATGTACAGCAGTGCCTGACAGAAATCAGAGATTATACCCAAAATGGCAAGAAAGCCCTGACTGTCTACCCCAATGCCTGTGAACCCCCTTATGTCAACGTCACATGTCAGGTACAGTGGTTCTCTACATTTCCCCTGTAGATAAAAGATTGCTACTTTATATATAACAGACTGTGTAGGTATAATAACCCTAGCTGATGAGGAGGAGATTCCCTTTGCTTGTCATCAACGGATTTTACTCAAAGGGCTTAAACAACTCAATCAGCTGCAATTTTCACTCTCAGGATAAGACTGCTGTAATACCTGTTAATGTGGTACAAACACAGAAACCCAAGTATAATGTGTTTAATCAACAGATATCAGATTAAGATACTGATTATTTGAGTATAATGGCATTCAGTTTCACTCTGATTTAGTCCTGATTGCAATTGTCTCTCTTTTCTTTACTTTGTGCAAATGCAGAAGCAGTTATCAGAAAACGTGTTCATTGATGAGCGGAGGCCAGTGTTGCTGTGTGAAGGGAAGTTGTGTCTGCGAGCCCTCCAAGATCTCTTCAATTTAACCATTGTGGAAATGATGTACGGTATGTGTGGAGCCCATTAAGTTTATGCCATATTGTTACTTTTTGAGAGTAAATGACATACTCTGCATCACATTCAAGACTTAACTGCTGTCAGTTAAGTCAGTTTAGAGCCCAGAATAGCTTGGTCTCAACTATTAATCAGTATCCGAGCTGTCCTCTTAAAATCGTCTATGTTGCGTTGCCTGCAAGATTAAGCATGTTGTGACAGGGAGTGTACAGGGTTAATACATTAATATCACTTCAAGGAAACTCCTTGTAGGCCTCTTAAGAAGGTCTTCCCCGATGAGTATTTTCAGCAGGCTTGTGTGATGGGCTTTCCCCTGTGAGGTCACCCAGATGTCACCGACTCTTAGCAGTTACTCTTTTTTTAAAATTTCTAAACCTCCAAATTACCCACTCAGAATTATACATATTTTATACAATAGTACAATCTTAAAACAACACGTTCTAGCATTGTTCTTCTCTTAACGTACGTAAGCTATAATTGGAAATGATTAAAAGCCTAGGTCAGCTTACAGGGTTTTAAACAAAAGCAGCTTATTGCCGTTTAACATGGATAGTGTTTTGTTGTTATAGCAAAGGCAGTCCTAAACTGAGAATCACCGCCAACTGTGTGTCACTGACTTTCTGACTGTGCACTTTTAACTCTTTTTTTTTTTTTTTTTAATTACTTCAACAGATACAGTATGATTTAGAGACTACAGTGCATGCATTATATTAGAAGCTTACATTGGATCTCTTTGAAGCTTAATTTATTGGATAATTAAATGGAGCTCAGATGTGTAGAAGATTACGCTGAGCCAACCATCTTCTGTTTTTTGGGGGTTTTTTTTACAGGGCCATTGTGGATTGTACTTGTGGCAGACGCAGACGGCTTTGTGCCCTTGACATTCAAACCCAAAGAGGAGCTTACAGTGCGGAACGGGAAGCGGAAAACTACCCTGCGGACCCCTGGGAGTCCAGAGAGCTCCTGCCCATCCAGTCCAGCCCCTGTCCAAAGCCCAAACACAACCACAGAGGCCTCCATATAGTGCCCCTCTAACATTCACCTCAATTTATGGTCATGATGCACCCATGCAGATAACCAGAGCTAGATATCAAATGTATTTTTGTATGTACTGGAAAACGGTAGTGATTTGAAAAGGAGTTGCCTATTCAGATGTGATGTTTACATGTTGCTGCTTTGAAAGAAATTTGAGTAATGAGCCATGTTTTTCCTTTTATTTATTTTTTTTTGTTATTTGACAAAATGCAGTACAGTTGTCGTCTAAATCCTCCATTAAAGGAGGACACCAATTGTAGTGCCATGGCACCAAAGTAACAGCTTTCAGTTTGTTTTAAAGAAGTGTAAGACATATTTTCAGTTTTATCTGATTGTCGTTATACCCATTATTCTAATGTCCTGTTACAAAAACGACTAATGTCTGATGTAAATGTTTGGTTTGATTAATGGGAGCTCTGCAGAAACCCTCACAGGTATGGAAATACAGTAAGGTGTATGTAATTATGATTTTTATGCAAAATAGTCCTACTCAAATGTTAAGTATAAACTTACCCTCTTGAGGTGTTATGCATGTCTAATATGTTCAGGAGAACACAGTTGAAGCACTTTTCTTGTGCAGTTGTAATGTTAACAACTGACCACTAGAGGGGGCAACACTCAACAGAAACCTTCCTCTCATGGCAGTAAAGTGTTTTTTGTTTGGAGCTCTGTGGAAGACCAAATGAAACGTGTATCTTGTTTAAAGAAAATTCATATTTTGGTAGCCTTTTGGATATTAAATTTGCAGTGTGCACTTTTTGTGTATTATTTCCTTTAATTGCCACTTCCTCAACCAAGAAACACAACACACGCAAATGTATTCTGTCTAGAAACCAATCTCTACAACATTTATTCTTTCCATATCATCAACCCTCTGTAATCATATATCATAAATAAATAACAGTGTTGTAGAGCTAAACACAGCAAATAATGATATACATTCATTTATATAAATTAGGTAATCTTATTATATATTCATATATCCAAGATGACTATACAGTACATGTTCATGTGAAAATGAAACAAAAATGTTTACATTAAAACAATTCAACTATTTCTCAGTGTAATATACACTAATGAACAACCTTCCAGCTGCGTCGCTGGAATACGTGGCTTTGTGAATTCACTCCATTCAAGATCCAGGTCACACGTTACTCAAATCTTCCATTGTTCTGGAGCTGATGCTTTGTTTCCTGTGGGAGACATTGATATTGATAATAAGTTACACTGATAGTGTATTAAATGTTAACACCATCATTGGCATAATAAGAGTTTGAGAGAAGAGAGAATACTAGAGAAGCAGTGCTAACATTTCTCAAATATGTTAAAATGTCTTTGAATTGGTCACCTGCAATTAAAACTTGAGAGGGTTTTTTTTTCTCTCAGGTGCACATGTATGGTTTCTACTCACCGTAGCTCTTCCAGGCAGAGTTTATTCCTGAGCCGAACGTCTTCACTGATGGGATAGAGGAGTAGGATCATTAACCCTGTAACAATGAAGGCCACCGGGGCGGCACCGATCAGCAGTTTCAGAGTGTACACGACGGCAGCAGGCTGCTTGCAGGCGCCGGTGTTATATCCTGCAAACCTACACACACACACACACACACACAAGCAGAGATCCCATTTAAATAAAGGTTATAGAAAATCCATATCCAACCTGATGCTGCAACAATACAAAGGAGCAAACTCGACACCTTTCACTTAATGAATTATACATCAGGACTGGGGTTAATGCATTTTTTTCAAGGTGTCATGACACACTTAAGCGCACATACAGAACAGCATTCAGTGTGTACGTTAAACGTGCATGTGTGATAGTGATGCAGACTTACTCCAGGCATAGGGTGGACACTCCCAGGGAGATGCCCGCAGCAAACTTGGTGAAGAAAACGTAGAATGAGTAGAAGATGGCCTCATGGCCTTTAGAGTAGGGGTTGGCCAGTCTGAAGTCATCCACCACATCTGGCAGCATAGACCTGAATCGAACACATACATACACAGAGTTGAGTGAAGGCACCTCTGGGCACCAATCTGTGGTATTCTGTTTTTTTGCAGGATTTTGTGAGCATGTGTCTTTTATTTAATGATCATCACTCCTAAGACATTGTAAAAATTTTAAGCCGATGTGTGCGCGAGACCTCCCTCACGCACGCTCTCACTTTAATCATCTTACACAACCCGTCAAGACGGTGGCTGCTGATAATGTGAGGTCTACTTATAGCACTCTGATAAACTGGTGGGCTAAAATTACAGGGCTAATAACACGATTAGATGATGAGCAGCAGAGAAAGACACTGCATCTAATTCATAAAAATGACATCACTTCCATGACCATGACATGACCCAAGTGAATCGACAGGAGTTCCACATTAAGCATAGAGCCTTCTGGGCACTAAGTCACCACTAAGAGCATGTTAGTGCACTATTGTGGTTTGATTTTGACATTTTGCATCAAATCAAAGGGTACTAGCATGAGCCGCAGTGTCCCTGCACAGACATTTACATAACAGACGCTAAAGGCTTCCTGCATTTTGAATATTTTAAGGATGTAAAGTGGACTATGGTATATTTATGTGTGCTTTGTGCAGTTCCTTTGCGGTCATTGTGGGGGCTCTCAGAACATACACTAGGCAAATGGCAGTCAATTATAGGGTTGATACAGACAGACAAGAATACCAATTTCAATTGAATTCAATGGGCTTTATTGACATGAAAGTTTTGAGAACAATGTTGTCTCTCTGTTGTCTCTGAAAGGTCATTAAGCTCTTTGAAATCTGAAATCACAGAGTTGAACTTGTCAAAGTAAATGTTCCTCTGTCTCTGTGTGCAACTCTGTCTCAACCTCACCTGTCGAACAGTGACCACATATTCTGTTTTCTTTTGGTTTTTTGTCCTTTTTCGATTGCCAATTTGTGGTCACTGAGCCTGTACTTAGTTAGGATCTGCTTTACCAGCAGGCAACATAGAAACTGCAGTCTACCAAGCTTGCCTGTTTTTGAGCTGGAACAGAAAACTGGAGCACCCAAGAAAAAGAAGAAACTCATGATTCAGCTAATATGGTGACAGATGTTTTCACTTTCAAGGTTGTGTCGTTGGCTGCCAGTTTAGCCCAAATATTTAAATCACATCCATAAATGATTTGTGCATGAGCGTAGTATGATCTGATGTGCACTGAAGTGTCTTACCATGGCAGCAGGAGCGAGGCGGCCACGCTGAGTCCAGAGGAAACAGCCACAACGTAGGCCACCACCACATTAGGGATGAACACCAGCATCATGGTGAAGGGCATGATCCACTAGAAAGAGGGACAGAATGGTAAACCATTTGCTTCATATTTTTTTTATTTATCTAATGTACTTTTTTTCTTTTTAGAGGTATGGAGTGTTGCAAGATTTAAAATCTCCAACAACTTGCATTTTTCAAGAGTTTCTGTGGGTACCAAGGACAAGGACACTTCCAAGTTCATCCACAAGATGGCACACACATCAAAGCGTAACAGTCTTAAAAGCTGCTCTGGCAAACCAAATAAAAACAGTATACTCACTGTGATACCACAAAAAGCTGCCGTCTTCTTCCCAAACCTCTGCAGGAACCATTGCCAGAGTGGGATGCTTATCACTGCAGAAACCTGGGTAAACATGTGCAAAAAAAAGATGTGTGACGCATCCGTGAAGAGAATTGTTTTGAATGTGGTTCAGTGTGCAAATGTGCAGTGAGTCATTAAAGGAGGCAAGATTCCTTTTTTAAAATTAGATGTTCCTTACATAAAGGATTGAATAGATTGACTGTATTTAGTCTTGTTCAAGTTACATATTTAATGATCCCAACAAATCTTTGTAGACATTTCTGGGTGCTTGTGAGGTGATAAGAGCAGGACTCACCAGGATGGTCAGCACAATATTCTGGAAATGATCCCTCAGGTCGGCGGCGTAAGTACAGAAGAGGACAAAGTTGCTCTGTACCAGCTGCAGAAACAGAGATCAAACATTCAGATATTCAGAACCGTCTTGTCTACTCAGCACCGTCACCAGGCACTCAGCTCTCTGTGCTGAGTGCCAATTGAAGTGACTGGAGAAGCTGCTGACGGTGTTTCGCAGAGATTTATTCCCACCCCGGGTTCACATGGATGACAGCTGACACCTCTGCGATGAGATGGCGAAAATACACAGAAATAGATCCGATGCAAAAGTTGGAAAGTCTGCAATAATTTAAACAGTCTAAAACCGAAGTGTCAAAACAGAAGCAGAGGCCTACAAGTGACAGGCAAACAGCAAGACTGTGCTTTGCTGATATCACTTTCAAGAGTCCTCCAGACTTAAAACACGCTTTAAACCATGAGCTTTCAGTAAGTGCTCTTCTACACTGATCAAATCAACATTGAGCGCCAGCCAACTCTGCTGCATCTTTAGGATCCAGGACTGGCTCCATTTACTGTAATGTTGAGTGTCATGCCTGAGAAGCGCTTTATAAATAAAATTTGCATTTACCTGAATGGCCACAGTGATGAAGAGGAATGCAGCAGTCAGAGTGAGGTACGGCCCGTGTCTCATCACCAGGATGAAGCCCTTATAGAATGGGATCTGCTTCTCTGTCTTTGGGGCATATGGATCTAGAAGAGTCACATGTGGAATAAGAATATGAGTATGCAGCATATCAAATAACACGCAGTAAGTAAGAGGCGATGGATTTGCTCACTGGCAATCCTGGAACTGCCTCTGCATTGCAGTGGATGCTTTTTGTCCCACTGAGAGTCGTCATTTAAAATGTAATAAAGAGAGACTGAGAACTAACACTGGCAGAGTAGTTAAATGACACTCTCTTGTGTAGGAAAAGATGCAGAGGATTTATACTCTTACATCATCCCAGAAATGTAGCATATTAAGGGGTTTCTTCAAGGTAGCTAGTAAAGGTACTGAGAAAGAGTTCCTGAAAATAATCAGAGTAGAAGTTGCTCTTGTGTCACATTATATCTGTGCAAAATTCAAAATAAACTTACAGCACAGGATGAGTATCTCTTTAAAATATATTTGTCAACTTGAAAGAAAGCCATCACACAGAAACGGCTGCAAGCAAAACCTCCAGTAAAACTATTGGACTGCAGTTGTCAATGAAATGAGCTATATGGAGAAACTGACCTTTATCTTAAGACACCAATATGAAAAAAATATAAAATACTAAAAAAATAATGTAAGGCACATACACAGGTCTTATCCAGCTGACTAGAAGCCACTTTTGGTTGTACTAACTTCAAGTTCAAGTATTTAAGGTTGCTTTTTTAGCATTTTTGTCTTTCATTGATAGCTAGTAGTTGAAATGGATGGGAAGAAACATTGGGAGAGCTAGGGGCATGACATTCAACAAAGGTCCCCAGCCGGGATCAAACTGAGGATGTTGCAGGTTTTATGTATGCATACTAGGCCACAAGGCCACCCACCCACCCAGCCTACTGAACATGTCCTCAAACCAAATCGAAAATGTGTTCCCAAATGTAGAATAGTTAACTAGAGCTGCAAATAATGCTTATTGTTATAACTGATATCTGTGGAATTTTTTTAATGAATCAATGAATCTTTTGTTGATAAAACTCCAAAAAATAGTAAATAATTTACGTCACAGGTTCTCATAGCCCAAGGTAACATGTTCAAATTACTTATTTTGTGTGACCAACAGTCTTTGCTTGAGAAATAACTTAAATCATTAGTCTATCACCAGAATTGTTGACAATTCAATGACCAACTAATAGTTGAACTGTTTCGGCACCATACTTCACACACCGAAAAGAAAAAAATTAAGTCTCACCATCTCTCTCTTTGACTCCAAGGAACATCACCACAGTGCAGATGAGGAACACTCCTCCTATAACACCGGCAGCTATCATGTACACCTCCTTCTGCAGAGAAAAAGAACAAACACGTAGCCAACATCAATACATCTCTTCTTACAGAGGCAGAACAACCCAGTCTATTCTGAGCCCTTCTATAATCTTTAATTCATAATGTGCTCAAATGCCTAAAAAAAATGTAAGGGCTTCATTTCAAAATGCTATACATCTATTCTGGAAACAAATTGCCCCAATACAGTCAGTGTCAGTTTTTCTTCTGACTGATGGATACATTTATTTTGTTCTTTTCAGTTCATTATAAACAGTGTATGATTTATTGCCTGTGACTTTGTGTTGTTTTCCATTTAAATGGCAAAATCCGCCATGCACATTTCACTGTACAAATACAAGCATAAACAGGAAGAAACCTCAAGTAGATCTGTATCCCAAAATACAGCCTCAACCATTTAATGCCGTACCCCGACAGGAACTGCTCTGCCTTAAACAACCTCTGTTTGTTTGCTATTTTTCCATGTAGCTCAGCCCAGCGGTTCATTATTATTTATGCACATCAAACACTCCCTGTTTCCGAGGGCAGACTGAGTTTGCCCAGACGGTGTGCCACCCTCACCAGCGACCACAGAGGAATTTAGCGGGTGGCTGCAGAGGGTTTGGCGTGGTGAGTGGGTTGCCCTGATAGGGTTCAACCAAAATCCATTGGAAAAGAACCATTTGAAACCCAAATAGCTGCGGTGCAACCAAAATCCAACATGGGACAGTTTGGATTTTGGCTTGTTTCATCTTCATGAAAGTCCCATGACGGATTCACAGCAGCAGTCGTGTTTATTCACAGCTCTGCAAACTGAAATGTGGACATGAATGTGTCCTATCATGTTCCTTTTCCTCCAACTTCAAGTTAAGCTGCAGCCGCCTTGAAGTAAAAGACTAATAATTCCAACATATTGAATCTGGGGGTGCCTTCAAATGTTCTGGGTGGGATATAAATAGGCTTAATGACTTGCAGACTGTGGAGACCCCTCAATGCAGGGGCCACAGTTTGGAGTCTGATGTGAGGGAGGGACCTTCTTTGTGGTCATGAGAGGGGAGCTGGCTCAGGATGTCGGGTTCAGATATCAAACAAGTGGCGTCTCCTTTCATTCCAGTGGGTTACATGGGTTAAAACTTGAAGCCATTTGGGGTGTCAGAACATGTCGACTCTAGTCTGTAAATATGGACCCAATTGCAAACAATCCTCCTTTTTATTCAACATTGCTTTTTTTGACCTCGGATATTTAGCGAAAGTAAACCGCCTTGAGCACACACCACAGCTTCAAGTTAAGTGAGAACGCTGATGACAGTCCAAGTTATTTTCAAACCAAATCTATGGCCTACTTTAAGAACACCTGGTCTCCTGGCTTGGCATAGTGACACTTACAGAGTGTGACAGGTAGTCCTGGGAGCGCACCAGGCTCTTGACGATCTCTGCCCCACTGCTGTTGCCAAGGTAACCGGCAGACATGTTGTGAGTCGGGCAGTGCTTCAGAGTGTGAGCGCTAGCCACAATCTGACCCTGGATGGCAGCGCCCACAAGTGTCCCCAGCACCTCCAGTGTCATTCCTGAGAACAATACAAGTAGAGATCCAACAATCAGTTCCCACAAATTCAAAGGGAATAACACTGTCTTAATCAGCATTGTAGGCATTAATAACCGATTTTTACATATTAAAAGACCTTACGGTAGGCAGTGGCCGAGTCTCTTTCCTTCTGGTCTGTGCTCAGGAACATGGTGAGAGCAGAATAAGGCACGTGGAAGCACTAAATTAGAGCAGAAAGACACAGTTATGGCTTGGCTAAAACAGAAATAAATACAAGTATGGCACTGCAGTTAAGCAGTCACACAAGTCTCATGAAAGATAATGATTTAGAGGTTTATTATTTTACACTGTTACTATTGCAGCTCTATGGATATCAGTCTGTTGGTTGTTCACTTTGATCCAGATTGAAATATCTAAAAAACTGTTGGATGGATTGCCACGAAATTTGGTGCACACATTCGTATTCCCCTTTGGATGACTTCCTCTAGTGCTATTATCAGGTCAAAGTTTCAGTTTGTCCTATAATTCGGTCTATGACCAAATACTGCTATACATCAGCATGTTTGCATTGATACTGTGAGCATGTTAGCATGCTGGAAAGTGCGTAAGTCTCACAGAGCCGTTAGCATGACTGTATACTCTTAGTTGTGTTAACAAATAACATTTGACTGACATGGGAACACCCAAGATATCTCAAGATGTCTTTTATTCACATGTTCCTGTGAAAATGCAGATGCAAAATATACACTGTATATATATCAAAAGCAATGTTTGCAGTTTCCATGTTGGTGAACCTCAGCTCTCTGTTTTCTCCTTCCTCACCACCTCTCCAAGAGAATAGACGAGCAAACCAAGTCCTGCTTCACTTTGTAATTTACACAAGGGCTCAGTCAGCACTGCGGCCAAACGAGCATGCATAGCCACGACGAAAATAAACGCGGCCGTGAAAGGGCTTTTTTTTTTTTTTTCAGCCACCGGTCCTATACAGCATGTCATTTATGGGGCCTTTACGGGATGCAAACATTTATAGAACTGAAACTGCTTGACTGTGCAGTACAGATGGAGGTGAGAACTTATACATTTGATGGATACCCAGTCTTAGTTGATTACGTAAACAGATTATATACTGCACTGTAACCTCTGTTTACAGACTGTGATGCTCTGAATGACAACAGCTGAACTTTCCCAGCTAACTTCACACAAACACACATCCAGAGACAATGAAGCAAGGCTAAAAGTGGTAACCAGCATTTACCCAGTGAGAGGTTCCTGGCAGAACTGACCGTATACTTATCAAGTAGTTAGAATGACATGCCAATTACAGCTCACCACAGTGTGGCTGCAGCGGTCTACACGCTCTGTGTTATATGGGTTACCCCAGAGCAGAGCAGAGCAGAGAGGGAGAGATGAATGGTTTGGGCCATAATAACAAAAGGCAACCTAAATAACTACACTTCCCCTTTGAGGTGAGGTATCTAAGAGCTCTGGGCTCTAATCTGCTGCACATGTCACAAATCAAAGTGTAAATCCCACCAGGAGCTGTCGGATGCTGGCATGAGATCACTATAATCCACTTTAAACTTTGTTATTCACAATGTTTGCTGCATTTTGTCAATTACATTATGTAATGTGTCATCTGTAGACGCTTCAATCACAGCTTTTATCTCCCGCTACCCACTTGACGTCTCTCTTGTACTGCATGTGAAGTCCTGTCGAATTATCTGAAGCATGCGCACTTTCTTAAACATCAAATGTGCTTCTGAAAGAGCCATTTGTACTTACAGTGATGAGGGTTTGGTAGAGGCAGTAGAAGCCTAGGTACCAGATGAACCTGCCGTTGATGAAAGGAGGAACAAACCAGAGGTAGAAGTAGGAGACCACCAGAAACGGAGTGCAACCCACCATCCTACAGAACACAGAAATATTACAGGTGAGACTCATAGTCCAGTCGAATGGAAGCACAAATATATGAATCTATAAAGAAGAAACAAAAAGATGTGTTTTTCCAAAATGTAGTTATCCTGAAAAACTTCTTTCAAATAATTACGCTTCTAAGCAATCTGAAAGCACTATTTTAAGCTGACAGAGGGATGACAGTTGTTGTGTTAAGTAATTTTCAAATCAGGACATATTTCTGGCAGATTACAGTCAGGCTAAGCTGACTGCTAAATGATTATGTTGTTGTAAGTATGATAGGAATCTGTCCTGGGAGTGGACAGGCAAGCAGGGAAATACCACAATATTTCAAACCCACATAGCATTTAAAGATCTAAGCACACACACACACACACATACACACACTCACAAAGACATGAATATGCAGTACACACTCAAGCAAGCGCAGCATGAAGCGATTCTGCTGTGTTGTGTCTTTCTCTGGACTTGGAGTGATATGTGGGCCATGTATAATTCATAAGTAAACAACTGGTACATATTATTATGGTCAAAGTCAACAGCTGTGCAGAAAAAGGGCGGATTACGGATGATGACCAGTATGACTTGTCTGCAAACACCAGTATGTCATCCACCCTCTTCTTTATTTCCTTTTAAGAACAAATTGAGTTTGTTTGTCATGGGAGTGACCTGAATCTTGGGGCAGGAATATCCTATCCCTCTTTCTTAACATTCTTGTGGTCTGGGGGCCTGGAAATGCTGTAATACCAACACATCTACAGGTAGGAAAAGGGATTGTTGGAATTTAGGTGACAAAGCTCACAGGGGCTCTGACCTCTGACCTGCTCCACACCAGTAATAATAAACAGAGAAAGTGGGAGAAAGAGGTAGAGAGAGGCCGGGAACAGTCATTTCTAGCATCGTCCAGCCCTGCCACCTCACTCTCCTCCTGATTGTTTGCTTAAACAAAGGCCACTGACAACGCTGGTGCTGCAGTATTGACCGGTTGGTCATGGGAGCGATGAAAGGGCCCCGGTGCCGGTGAATAGGACAGTTAGAATGTTCCTGCAAGATGACTGTGTTCGGAGAGGCAACAAAGGCACATGCGCAACAACACTTGCACACTTTCTCACACATCCTGCCGCGCATGAGTACACATTCACACCTGTCCCAATAATTTCCACAGTCTTAATTAAACCGGAGCAGGTTGATAAGAGGCTGGCACTTAAATTCTCTGACTTGTTCGGGACACTTAGAGCATGCTAATTAGATGATGTGCAAGGGAAGAGAGGGGATTTACAAAAGGGGAGAGTGTGTTTTCTTGGTTGATTTATTTGACAGCTGTAGTTACGTGTTATTCTTCACATTAAGATTTTACATTAAAAAAACATATGTTAAGCTTCTAAAACTCAAACTATTGTTAAGGATTAAACCAGTGGTTTCCAGCCTTTTTGGTTTGTGACCCCCTTACAGAAGAGGAGTGTCTAGACGGGGCTCCTCATCACAAGTTTTGGATGTCTACGAGTTGTTAGCATTGCCACCACAGAGAGGTTTCCCCTCTCAACTTTTTCAACGGCCCAAAAGGACAATTATCCAATATTAAAAAAACAAAAAAAACAAAAGCAAAGATTAGAGAATAAGTCCAAATAATGAATAGAAATTTATGCAGGAGAACTTTCTTTCATTAATCATCTCACCAACCCCCAGATTTATCCTGTGATCCTTTGGAGGGGGCCCAAAGCCTTGGTTGGGAACCACTGGATTAAACTATCAAACTGTATATAAAAACTAGCAACACAGTAACAGTAAAATGCTACTTATGCATTGATGCATTTATTACCAATCGAATAACCTAACATATAACAATATATAAGTTAAAGGGGCCAAGTGCTTTTAATATTTCTGTACTCTTACATTGTTTTACATTGTTGTATTACTATTTTCACTTTTATTAAAGGAGTACTCCTTCCACCACTGATATACCTTCACTGTCACCTTGTCTCTCTCTAACAGACACAATCTAATATGAGAAAACTTGCCTCTACTTGCCACTGGGATGGTGGATTGCTACAATCACAAAATAATAAACAGGGCAGCACCCAAGCGGGGGAGTTTTGGGCCAAATGACTTCATTCTGAAAAACTCAGGGAAAAGATACAAATCACTTTATGTCTGGCCGCTGATGTGACAGACAGAGGGGACAGGCACTTCCTGCTGAATGGGCAGAGGGGACTTTCCGAAGGGGGGCAAAAACCAAGGGAGTGTCTTGTAATCTCATCACAAATACTGATGAACACACATATCAAAAATACCCACATAAACCACACAAAGTATGCATATGGACTCACATACACGAGCAAGAACACACACACACACACACACACACCTACAGCTTCCCAGGGGTAATCAAAGCTGATTTAACAGCCATCAGCATCTACTAGCGAGCGCGGCTGGCTGGCCACAGTGGACTTGGTCCCCCTCCAGCACTGTCAGCTTGTGTGTAATCTATGGTTTATAATGCAGTAGGCATTAGATACTCGCTGTGTAATTACAGTAAGTGTCACGCTAGCGTGCTCAAAAAACATATATTGCACACACACGCATAGCCGCTTATAAAGTCATCCATGGTAATCGTAAATAATGGAAATCGCGGTAAAAGCTTCATATAATCCACAATTATAGAGTCACAGATTAGAAATTGCATTTCCTTTTAAAGGCCATGAGATACTGAGTGACATCTTGTGAACTGACAAAAAGAATGCTGGATGATACCCAAATGTGAAATGAGGTGTTACATAAATTCAATGAAATGTCACCGAGCAGCATGGTGGCAGATGATTTATGACAGAATGCTTCCTTGTTTATTGTTGTTGCCTGGCATCAAAAGGTAATAGCAGTCCACGCCCTTAAAGCATACAGTATGTATAGCTCATCAGAGGGAGCATCTAGAACAATGTAACTAACTGTAATTGGCTGTTTTTTTTTTCAGTGCAATCCTCAAGTGAGCCTGAGAATCATTTCAAAACCATTCAAAACTGGAGCACATAGTTTGTTTTTGTAAAGATTTTGCACTAACATTAGCATAATGTAGTGACTGTGTTTATGTCTTAGAGAGTGGAAGCAAACCAAAACATGTTTCATGTTAAAATTGCAGCTCTTTATGCAATCTTAAGCTGTATGTCAGCAGCAGCACTTTACCGTGCGTTCTCAAAGGAAAAGAGGATAATTTTGCCCGAGGCTATTATCTTAGATAATCACATAAATTAACATTTCATTGCATTCTTAGGTGACATTTGAGTAAACATGAGCAAAATGTAAAGTGTGAAAAGAGACTAGATATTGTCAACGATTTGGGTTATTGTAATGCCATGCCTACAGTTAATTACTATTTTCTGGATTCAGCTAACATTTGTAGCTGAGTAAAATGTTCAGTGACTACCTCTTCCTGTGTGGTCCTAATCTATATATTCATATTTTGTAATATTCAAAGTCATTTCTTGAAATTTTAGAGAGTAGTTAAGGAAATGATCATTTCGAAATACACATTCTCTACAATACCATCATAATATCAGTATTGAAGTGGATAGTTAGAGATATTTCGAGTTTCATTATGTCAGTACCACCTGGAACTACATTTGAGTTGACAAACATGCTCAATGTACAAGTATAGAAACAATGTAAAGAAATCACAGAGAAATATAGGAATATGTGATGGGAAATAAGAATTAAGGAGAAATACAAGAGTTTCCTTTAGTGTGAGCAGGGAGCTTACCAGGGCATGAGCCTGCCAATCTTTGTCCATCTGCTCTTTGTAATGAAGAAGCCGACGACAGGGTCGGTTACTGCGCCCCAGGCTTTACCGATGAACAGCACCATGGACGCCTGGAAGGCGTTGATCTGCAGAGCAGAACATCAACAGACTGGAGTTAAAAACACATGCAGGCACAGAACTCACATTCCCATTTATCCATATAAAGGAGCTGCACAGACACACATTCTTGCACTTTTTCATTCTCTTTTTTCTCAAATACATCACCTGAGCGACATCCAGCAGGTAGATTTGCAGGAAGAAGGCTGTGGCGCTGGCAGCCACCTCCTTGGGTGCGCCACCGATGGCAAAACACAGCTTGCTGCATAATGACAACTTGTGGTTCAAGTCGGTCTGTGGAGACAAAGGTAAGAAGCGGAGAGGGAAAAAAAAGAAAATTAAGATTGTGGTGTCCTTGTAGGTGAGGCTGCTAATGAGCAAATTAACTTTTCTCCTCTGCAAGCAATCTGATGACCACTTCATTTCAAGTAGGAATGAAAAATGTGGGAAATGAAAGATGCCAACCACTCCAAAATTATTGCTGACGTGAAACACACTGAGTTTAACTGCTTACCATTAAAGTTTTAAGATACTCATAAGTAACTATAAGATAATTATGCAATTGTGGACAAAAACAGATGACTGTTGAATGGTAGGGCACAAAAAAAGCCATATATCTATGGTTCATTCAAGGTGAAGGCGTTAAGCATTTACTGCTTATAGTTTCATCAGACTCATTCTGGGAAAAAGAGGTCAGTAGTATAAATAAGGAATGTGTCATTTTATTACCCAATAATCGTGGGCTATGCAGTGTTAACAGTGATAAATTGGAAGTTTCATCATACATAATCAACCGCATTTCACATTTCAGTTCCTTTCCATGAAAGAAGCTCAGTATTATAGCAAAGACAACAGAAACTCCTGCCCAAAACTCAAAAACATCTTCCCGAACACACGGGTGTGAAATAAGGTGTGTCGCTTTCGAATGAATTAGGCCATGAGAGCAGACATGTGACTCACAAATCCTGAATCCTGTTGTCATTCACGATCCGAATCCTCTTGGTATTCTATTTCAGGTGCTCCAAAAATAACATTCCTTCCTCATCTTCATGCCGCAATGTTTCAGTGATTCAGTGGAATGCAAAGAAAAGCAGTTGTTGCTTCAGCGTTACAACGTCAAACTGTATTTGCTATGATGTTTGTATAGGATGTGTACACAGTGATTAGTATTAGTATTCTCCTTTACAAAAACACACTTACACAGATTTTCTACAACCTTACGTTTCCTACATCTGAATCGTCAATCTCTTCTTTTTCCAAAATGCCATGTTACTCTAGCAGACAAGATGTTCATGTATAAAATATGTAGAAGTGAGTCTGTGCAAAATAGAGGATCAGAAGGAGACCCCCTGCTGGCTGTTTGCATTGTGGTCTATCTGTGCAGACACTGAGGCACATGGAGGAGCCTGAGAAACCCACCGAGTCATCTGCGGCTCCGTTTCCCCTCTCTGTGCTCTGCTAAAACCATCAGGCACGCGACTCTGTGTGCGTTTTGTGTGAAAGTGCATGTCTGTGTAGCGAGAGGGGCAAGCTTTTCATCTTCACACATGAATAAGACGAGACACCGCAGTCTAGGGAGCCCAATATTTACGACTGTCTCAGAGGCTGTGCACACATATCAACCTTTCCCTGTTCCCGCATCTATAAGAACCTTTGGTGTCAGACAGACAGAGGAACACTCACACAAAAAAACAGTGTCACTCCACATCCAGCGGCTCGGTCTTGGCTCACAGCTACACCCCTCAGAGCTTTATGAAAGAAGGAAATCACCAAAGGAACCACAGACCCAACCGAAACACTGTTATTATCCGGCTCACGTTTTCTCTTACTCCTTTTTTCGCTCCATCAAAACATCGAGGGGTTCGAGAACGACAATTACCAGGAGGGAGGTGTGTAATTATTCAATCGCAAGACAAGCGGGTCAGAGGTAAGTAAAGGCTACACAGCGGTTCCGACTTCAAAACTCTCTGTTCTTCCACTCTCACTGCAATTACCCCTAATTGGAGAGGAAATCAAAGTCTTTGGTGTCTGGAGAATGCTGCTTAACTGATGATGTGCAAAAATACTCTGTGCGCCCAGAACTACTCTCTTTCTCTCATTCTTTCCCTCCAAACTCTCAATCTTTCATTACTGAGTTCTTATCATCAAAGAGGATAAACAGGATATCCCGTCTACTGTTGTCTGGATGCACTGGCTAAAGGACAAACAAAACCACATACACACAACTAAACACATACACACACATAGATAGAAACACCGGCTGCAGAGTAAAGGGAGCATCTGCAAAGTTCAGACTGTCAACAAGCAAAGGACGAGGACAGATAAGACTAATCTCTAAAGTTAATGAAGCCTAACACTTAGGGGGAAACCATTTAAAATGTCTGAACTGCACAGCAAGTAATTTAAATCAGGATTGAAGATAATTCTAGTGCAAAGAAAGGAGGAGCAGCGCTGAAAGACGACTCCTCATCCAGCTGAGCTATACCCTCCAGAAATGTGTACACTGAATGTTTGCATGCAAAAAAGTTAAGCTGGTAAAATGGATCTATAAAGCAGTTTATATGTGTATTTGTTGAAGGATTTTCTGACAATTCTGGGTATCAGGGTCACAACACGGATTCTAGTCATACAAGTAGACAACAGTAGCTTTGAGTCATCACTTCAGATTATAGATTATGAGAGTGAAAGGACAGGTTGATTATGTCAGTGATGGCAGCCAGCCACTAAAATGTCCTGTATCAACAGTAGCCTGTTGACATTGGCTAAACTCCCAGGGAATCAATCCAAAACGTAGAGATGGACTGGTGTCAAGAATGTATAGTCTGGTATACTTTCTGTCTGAAGTGCACGGGTCTTGTCAGCATGACATAGTTCTGTTTCAAGCATTCTTGTGATGGAAATTTGCTGTAGCAGTTTACCCGTTACTGACTATGGATCTGTCTTTTTATATTTTAGTCTCATTCACAAAGGGGGGAAAAACTCTTATCATATGTCCCGCTTATGCATCTTTATTGGACACATCTTATACATAAAATGAAAAAAATTAATTTTGTGGTACTAGTCTGTCAGAGAAAAATGCTATGCTACGTATCTACACTGTAAAACAAAATAAAACATTTAGTGAATCAACTCATCTTTTACTACTGAATGTAAATATGAAAGTTTACATTTTTATTTCTGTTTTCATTGTTGAACCACTCTCCATTTTTTAGTTCACTTACCACATCAAATTCAATTTTAAAGAAACATGATTAGCATATTTGGCAGACTTCCCAGCATGCATGGTTTGGAGGTTAAAGCTCTAAAACAGGTTTAACCCTTCGTCTTTGTAGTTTAAAGAAAATTTGCATAATAGAAACTTATTGTATGTTATGTCAAGGTTGTGTATCCACTTCAGTCTCTACTTTGTACCACCTCTGAAGCACAAGTGGCTCCAACAAGAACAATTACGGCTGTAAGGTCTCAGTGGAAAATGAAAACTGACTCTTTAAACTGAAAAAAGTAACTTCAGAGCTAATCTGACTACATCATTTATCAATGTGACTAAACAGTAATAGATTGAACTTATTATCATACATTTAATGAACTTGTTTTCTCAGGTTCAGTGACAGTAACAATAAATCATGAGCCAAACATATTATTCAGACTCAGGTCAGTTAACTCAGATTATTAAGTCAGTTGGGAATTTATGTTAAATTGAACCAGCCTACAGTGTTTTACACAGTACTCAATCACTGCTACTAAAACAGTGACACAAATTTTAGATGTGTTCATGTCAGGAATGTTTTGCCATCTTCAGAGAAACCCGCTTTGCAATGTTTTGTTTGTACTGGAATCTAAATCTCAGGCGTGAAATCCAACTCAATAGAGTCAAAGTGAAACAAAGAACACGGCTAATGAGACAGAAATTCAGCACAGATGAGCCAGTTGCAGAACTGGTTAGATCGTGAGATGTAATCCTGTTTCACGGGCACCTTGAGTCAATGTAACAAAACTGAAAATGAATGACTAACTGCTATGGTATTGCATCACAAGAACATTTGAAATACTGTCTACATATATTGGTATCTACCAAGGAACAATGTTGGTATGTATGTAAAGGTTTGGTTCTCTGTCTTTCATTTACCTTGATTTAACAGCCTGTGCTAATGAGAACCATCAATCTGGGCACACAGCTTCTCTTACTTCTTAATTTGTTTTTACTTCTTGTTTCTTATTAATCATGTGTTACTCTTTCTAAATGCTATTTCTTTTTTTTAATATGATTCACCGACAGTTGCTTTGGTGTGTCTGTTTTTGCCATGCTGCAAGCCAAAATTTCCCAGGCAAGACAACCAACACTGAACTGAGGAATAATGAACACACTCTCACACACGTTTACGTCACAAATTCATCTAACTCAAACAGCAATCATCTGTCATAAAGCCAAATAACATAAGATAAAACAAAAATAAATAACAGGTGAGTCGACTCAATATTTTGGTGTTTGCAAAAGGTGAGTAAGTTACCCCTTTCTACCATGTATCCACTGTCTTGCTTCCTATTACGGCATTGATTACAACTGTCTACATAACAAAAGTCCACTGATATCCGACAAAGAAAGCAATCCTGCCTTTTCATCAAGCGGGGTCATCCCCATCAATGAGACCAACCTTTCTCAAATGAAAACAATCAACTTCCAGGCATTGAATCCAATATCTGAGGGATTACAGTTCACAGGGAAACAATGGAGCTGAGTAATCACAAACAGATAAGCGACTAAAGAGATCACACTTTCCATCTTTTTCTCCTTCTCCATTCAACCGTGTGAAGTCACTCAAAGCCAAACTATGGCACACACCCACACACACACACACGCACATCAGATGAGATTGAAAATTTCAGTCGTTTAAGTGTCTTAATACATCCAGGACATAAACAATGGTTATGATCACTCAGATTTACAATACTGATATTAGGCTACATGTGATAACAACCTGTGGTACAACACAAAAGAAGCATTAAAAACAGATGATCTTACCTGGTGAGGTGTTTTAGTGAACAGCGGGTCAGTAGCCTTGATGAGCTTCCCCGCCGAGCCCTGCGCTCCCTTCTCTCCCTTGGTCATGGCTGAGAGACTGTGTGTGAGGCGACAGCCGTACTTCTGCGACGGTGTGTGTGAGGGAGTATTAAAGTGAGTGTGACTGTGACTCCTGGTATGAGCGAGAGCGCGAGGAGCCTGCCACTGGGTGGTGTGTGTCAGAGGGTGAAACTGGATGTGGCTCTGACTCCGGGTGTGTGTGTGGTGTGCATGAGTGACGGCTTCAGAGGCCGGGAGCTCCTCCTGCTCCTCTGTGACAACTCTGCTGCTTTCTGTCGCCATTCACATGCTGTTGTGCTCTGGAATGAGGCCAGGAGGGAAGGACAAAGTCAGACAGGTGGTGCAACACACACGCACACACACACACACATACATGCAAAAATACACACATATATAGGCTGCACACACACTCAATAACAAGCGTGTACTGCAACATACAAGCATAAGAATGCAGGCAAACATGTATGAGCACAGACAAAGACTTGCTCAATGGATTCAAGCACAGAACACACACACACACATAAATGGGGCAATTCAGAAGAGCAAAGAACAGATGAATACAGATGCACACACTTAACCTTAGGTAACCTTTCCAATTATATAATAAAAGTAAAATGTCATTCAGGTTAACATCATGCAATTGTCCTCCAAATGCTTGTGCATCTCATTAAGGAAGGCGTAAAGAAAAGAGGGATGCAAAATAAGACGATGACCTGTGCAGGAGTAATGTTGTCTGCCCTCATCTTACTATTACTGTAAGTGCATCCATCAACAGCCACTCTGCACACCTGATAAGAACCTTGGCGCACAGAAGAAGAAAAAAAAATGTTTCATCTTACCCAGTGTTGGTGGAAAAGCAGCCAGTTGCTGTCAGCGATTTAGTGAGTTGTTCTACTTATTTAGTTTGGTCAGCGCGGTGATCTGGCAGTCAGTCAGTCTAGTAGACGGGCAGGATGAGAAGGAGACTGCGGAGACGGAGATGGGTCTGCGCTTCTCCTCCACTCAGTTGTTTTCAGTCTGCGGTGACGGAGCTGCGCCCCGCAGCGGCCGTGACGGTGTGTGACACAATCGGATTGCATGTATGTATCCGTACAATATGTGTGCGTGTGTGCGCATCTGTGAGGGGATTATGGCAGGCGATGGTTTAACACCAGCAATGGATGTATGTTTTGAAATAAGACTATGCAATAAAAAAAAAAACACACAGCTGTTTATATAACAGCCTAGAGGAGTGTGGTCTTTTTTAGCGAGATAGCGACAACGTAGTGTTATTCTTAACCTTATCTGATATAATATTGGTATAATAGTCATTCTACAGTCATGTAAGATATGATTCATGTGAAACACTTGTTCTAGGCACATTGTTTTTTTCAGTAGGAATCATGCACGGTTGGTCACAAACTTGTTTATAAAAAGCAGGCTATAAATCTGTTAACACTGATAACATCTGCATGAATGTCTGTTCTCATGAGACAGTTTTTTGATCAAGCTGAGATGTCAAAAATGCAGTTTGGTTTGATTTCACCTGTGTGGTAATTACCTGTGTTGTTTTCTGGAACAGGGAGCAGGAAAAGGTGTGTGTGTGAAAGGAATTCATCAGATATCCAGCGACATATTTCCCAGACTGCATCATCACCGTCTTCATATAATCATCATAGTTATGATGCTTGTGGGATTCAGTAGGCTGCTTTGTAGAGATATCGTTTACCCAATGGCATTTTTAAATAATCATTTACATAAACATAAGCCAAGTATTGTGTGTGTGTGTGTGTGTGCGGTAGGCCTACTTAAAGGGGTACTCCAGTGATTTAGCATAGCATTTACATAAAATTGAGGGACGCACCAGATACACAATTTAAAAAAAACAATAATCAAAATCCGATTAGCGGTCGCGGGATTTCCAGACTTTTAGCCCCAGATCAAGCTCCAACACTGTATCCTATATTTCCCATAATGCAACACTATCTTTCATTAAGGCCTGGTCAAACCAGCATTTAAAACGGCAACATTAATTCAGCAAAATAAATTAATTCGACGAGATTAGTGGATTACGCTCATGGTTTTGAAGTAAATCCACACAAATGTTTTATGTTGAGGTAAATTCTAATGAACTTTGACTCACATATTTGACCAGTAGCAAGCCGTTTTGACAGCGTTGACCTTTGTGGGAATCAGAGATGGAGAGCCCAAATGGAGAAAGCTGTCATAAATCATTAGCTGTGTTACACCATCTACTTTATTTATTTTTTAATAATCTGTGTGAAGTTTTTGTCCTATTACCAACCAAGCAACAAGACCGTAAATCAACAGTTAAATAAGCTTGTTAGCCTGGATAGATTTCTTTTCAACTTCCGTTGAACTCTTTATTGAATGAAATGAAATGTCACCTAACCTCTAGAACCACATATTTTGTTTACATGCACAGATTAATTTTGTTGTGCTACTTTCTGGTGTGACTAAGCCTTTAGACCGTCTCTGACTCCTGAACATTCACTTCTATCGAACTCCATGCAGCCACACCTGACATGCGGTTATTTCTAATAACTTTAAAAACTACCACAGAAGTCATTATACACATCTGATTGACAGGCTGGAGTGTTGCCTACATTCTCATAATGTTTTGCAGTATTGCAATGCAGGATTGCAGTGCCGGTCTAGTTTAATTTATTGTAGGATTACTATTTGGTTTAATTTTAATTAGTTCTATGAAATAAATTTGTTCTTTTTGTGGCTCATCTCTGAAAAGAAAATAAGCCTTTCTGCACACTTTTGTCTGGTTAGAGAATGAGATACAACTCTACACACATTTGTAATGTTATTTTCATAAGACATTTTTCAGTCTTTCCTTTTCCACACACGCTTTCCTTTTCATAAGCAGCTCTTTCAGTGCAAGATGCTTACTCTCCACAGTAAGCCTCTCCTCGGAGCATGACATCAAACATGTCATGGAGACCTCAACTACTGAACCTGGACCTCTCCATAAATTCCAAGCATGCAAACCCCTCTACCAAAACCATATTATTGACAATGAAAGAGGCACCACCGCAGAAAAGTCAGGCATATGACCTGCATTAGAATGGGTATGTTTCCGATAATGCGTGAAGAGGAATGTGCAAAATGAAAGGTTGGCTGCTGCGCGAGTAAAAGGGTCATTCTGAAAGGAAATGTGGGAGTTAAAGGGAAAGTAATTCCCTGCATGCTTAGCCTTATTAAATATGTAGCACAAAGGAAATGTGCTCTCTTTTACTCTTTAGCCACAGCCCCTCTGGCTGACAACCAAGTGAAAACCACAGCCTCCACATTCAGGTAAAAAAGGTAAATGTGCAGCATGGCCTCATGAAAGCTAATCTTTCAGAAGGTTTTATTCAAGGCATTTCAGCCGTTGAGTTTCTTCCCACGACCTTGACCATCCCGAGTCTGTCATCTCTTCTTCCTCCTGAGCCATGAGCAAACACACATCCTCTGCTGTTCTGTACACCACCCTCCCATTGCTTTAAATATTGAAGATGGATAATGGTGTTCGCCTTCTTCCCGAGGCCAGGCAGAAAGCTTGGAGATGGAGAAGCAAGCACACGCACTCATGTAGAAGCACACGCATGCTCTTAGACATGACAAGAAACACAAGATGCCTCATTCACGAGGGGAAAAAAAGACCCAACAAGGATTCAACTTTACTTTACCCCATCTCTCTACCCCAGCTTTCTTGATTAGTTTTGTTGCAAAGCTGCTGATCTGTCCAACCCAGTTTGGTTATACAAACTACCATCAGATGCTTCCCATGCTAAGCATCTTGAGAAACACCACTGTAGAGTCATCATTCATCCAATTTGGACTTCTTTGACATCAGTGGCCCCTCACTGATTCCTTTCTCTAAGTCCCCATTAAATCTGTAATGACAGCACAGATGTTGCATAACAACATGAACTAAGGTGCTGCTAGGTGTCACGCCATAATCACCATGATAATCATAATCTCCTGAAGCTGATGGATGCCCTAATTATGAAATAATTCTGTCAGCAGTCTTCACACAACACCTGGGTAGTGTTAATATGGATTTAACATCTGTGTTTAGGAATTCTATAGTGCATTCAAAAATATCAGACTTCCCTCAGATTTTGTTTCTCTTACAAAAATGAAATCATAGAAATAACAGAACTTTGAGGATTTTTATTGTACCTTGATCTGTGATATGTCTTGAAAGGATGCAAGTCAAATAACATAATACATTCCACATTCTGACTTAAATAACCCCCCCAAAGACAAAGGAAAAATGTTCACACAAGAAAGAAAAAACAATAAATGACAAAACAACTGATAGACCTAAACAGGCAGGCCACCATAAATAACAAGCTGTTATCTTTTCTCTTTTTTTTTATCATCATAATGTGCAAATAAAAGATCATATGCTCATTTAATACAATTGTAAACCTAGGGATAAAAATTGAAACAGCAGCCCCTTATTTTAGCAGTAAATAGTGCAGAAAAATTGGTGATCACATTTTGGGAAGACTTTAGAGAGTTGGTTGGCGGTGCTGGTGGTGGTATTATTTATGTGTGTGTGTGCGTATGGGGGGGGGGGTTACATGTGGTAGACCAACAGATGGACACGCATGGATGACCATCTGCATGGGTGACATTTTCTTGCAGTTTAGGGATTTAGGGAAATCTTCTGGCAGGTAAACACCGTCCTCGGGAGGAAGAAGACAAAGTAAGCATTGACAACAGCACCCTTGGCAGCACCTGGGATGGTTGAGATGTTTGTAACTAACTGACAACATCTCCATTAGACTGTAAATAATCCCACACAGAGACTGTACAGGGAGATAACAATCATCAAGTGCAGCACAAACTGCTGAATCAAAGAAGGTGATAAGTTACGGTATAGGAGGCCTTGAGACCACAATCAGAGGGATGGTGAGGTGTCAAGAGGGGTGGGCGGTGGAGCGCCCTGGTAGCCGAGTGGTTACTGCGCATGACACACAACCGACTTTGGTTGCGTGTCAAGGGACCCTTGTTGCATGTCATGCCCCCCTCTCTTTCCTGTCTGCTTGTCTACTATCAGCTATCCATCTATAAAAACCAAAAAAAAAAACAAGAAACAACAACAGAGGGGTGGGTGGTGTGTTGTGTATATTATGGGGCCCGATTGGTCAGGAGTGTCCGAACGGAGCCTGTGTGTTCAGGGGTCTCTGGACAATGACAGCGTTCGCCAAATCCGCCTCCTCAAGACTTAACTCTTTGTCGTTGAGCTCTCGGAAGGGAAGTGATGTCGTCAGGATGAAAGGTGGGCAGCTCCTCTGGCAGCGTGCCACGAAATCTTGAACATCAGTGATCCTAGCCAAAATCAGACAAAATTAAAGACAAAGCATCTGGACGGAAGATTTAAAAAACACACACTAGAGGAAGATAGTTGGAAATATTCCCTACTGAACATCATTCATTGTTTGTTTTCAGGAGCATTCTCGGCCAAAGACTCTACTCTCTCTTGTGACACATGATTTCTCTCTGAAGTACTATACTAGTAACATCATCTATTATTTATTACGACCCAGCATATACAAGTGATCCTATGGCGGCTCTCCTGCTAACACTGAGGCTAGCTGGAGGTTGGAGGGGTTCAGTCCTCTCCATCCTTTAGCTACTAACCCTGTTATATAAATGCTGCATCAGAGTTACGCAATCCCTCTCTGGGGATTTTATAGATCCACTCCGTTGCTACATCTCAGATTATGTTTTCTGCAGCCCCATGCACTGTGGCAGGGGATATAACATGCACCATGCCTGCAACTCCACCAGACTAGAACAAAGCATTACGTAATCTTCAAACAAACCCCCTAGCCACATCCAAAACAAGAACAAACAAAAATCTTTTTGTCATCTTTTGAGTTACTTCTTTCCTGCGATGTTTGAGATTATGATATTTACAGACTGCACAGCAGGGGTGGGAAGAGTCAAGATGTTATTACACCAAGTAGTTACTCTTGTTTTTAATATGTAGATATTATTTGATGATGTCAAGCTCGCAGATTGAGAAGAAGATGTTTGAGCCTTGAGAATGTGATACGCACCGATGTGATAGGTTAAACCTCTGTACCAATCTCCTGCCATCAGCCAACCAGATCTGCAGGGAGGTAACAGGAAGGGTGTGGTCTAGTGTTACCATGGGAATAGGAGGAGATTCTCCATCCTCGTGCACAGATGGTGACCTGGCCACTACTCTGGGTGCAACACTGGGAATGGACAGAAAAAATAACAGATTAAGCACCAGTTTAAAGTAGACACAGGATAGGAATTATATATTTTCTTACATGGATAACTGCTTGGTATGGGCAGATAAAATCTCAAAGAAAATCCTCTTTGGACTCCCAAGAGAATTTTCTATTCATACAATAATGCTTTGAAAATGTTGAGGCTCTCATTTCATCAGGGTGACTGTCTTGCTTTGTCAGATTTGCCTGTCAGTTTTTAGATACCTGGGTTTAGAAGGACACCTAGTGGTATAAAGTAGAATAGTCTCTTCCTATAATAGATTCAGATCTTGTGATCTGTGCCACTATTTGAGACAATAATGCCAACTCAGCAGTGATTATTTATAACAAATATTAGATGTTATGTGCAAAATAATTCTTTATAGAAGGGAAAAGTTATGTTTTAACATATATAACACTCTGAAATTTTACGTCTCCCCTGTTAATACTATCAGATATGAGAATCTCTAACCTGCCGAGCCGGTATCCTCGGCCACTGAACGGGTGAAAGGCTTTTTTCTTGGGAACATAATTCTCCTCCGTCAGATCCTCCACGCTGATCTCCAGCTCTTCCTCTTCTGCTCTGCTCTCCCACTCTGCCGGAAGCTCCCTGGGACAGATTAAAGACCAGGCTTTGACTCTAGTCAGATCAATCAATATGACAAATGAACACTAATGAGCGTTATGCTTTATCTATGTTATGTCGCCTGGTCGTGGTCTGTAGGAGGGACATCTCTACTGCTAATTTCCTTTTGGAGACTGATGGGTTCAACTGTACGATTGAACCGATGAATTGAACCAGGGATAGACATTATGTTACATATGAGTTAGATAAGTTAGATATCTCTCTATACATGTTGTATGTACACATTTTAGAAGTTTTTATGTAATGTAAAGGTATACATTGTTTGTTTAAATTTGTATTTCTTAACAGAGGAAATGGCAGTTATCAGCGGACATGGTGAAATGTGCCAAAAACCAACGTTGAGCTGAGGTGAAAAAAAAAATAAAAAATTGAACAACTCAGAGAAATCTTTTTTTTTTTCAATAATAACCCTTTCAGACCAACAGCAACCTGTGTCTGTGGTCAATCTCAATGAATCAATGCATATCATCTGACCTCATTTTGCAACTACAAGTTGAATCTAAATAAAGAAAAAGAGAAATAAATATATAGAGAGAGGGAGCGAGAGAGAGAGAACTGAAACTTAATTTGGTATTTATGTAATTTCAGAGTTATGAAATATCTAGTGATGAAGTAACCACAATAACGAAAAACTAACACTTTTTTTTCCCATGAAGCACTGTCCTCCACCATTAAGTGTTTGACAATGGGAGGGAACCTGCTTGTTTCAGGCCAGATAGTGAGTTAATAAAGCCAGAAATCTCATCACATGTAGAACTAACTGTTAAGTCATCAATATTAATCAACAAACCTATAGAGGCTTCATATATGATGGTCCTTTTGTGCTTTAAAACTGTAAAACCTTACTTATTACAACGTTATAAGACTTTGGAAATTCTGGCTTGTCCGAATGAAACTCACCCCCTTTTGATGGCATCCAGGAAGTCTTGGTTTTCTGGTACGGAGTAGCTGCGAAACTCCTCATCGTTTACAGTGAAGCCATCCTTCCACAGCCTCACCACCATCTCCACCTGGAACGAAAGCCACAACAGTGAGCTCTCATGAGTCTGAGACACAATCATCCATGTAGGAGCTGAACTCCACACTTGGTCAACAGCTCAAGTGGCCACTCTGCTGGTAATACGAGAAATGTCAGCCTCACTCTGTTCTTTTTAATCAATGAAATATATATTGTATGTATATATTTAGTATATTTATTTATTCATTGTGACTATAAGGTCATGATTGCATTCATACAAAGTTATTACACAAAACAGGTAACAGTCAACAGTTATTAATTCTAATTTCTGAAAAGCTTAAGTTGATGCTTTCCTGTGATGGCTGCATGGTGCACATTTCAAGAATCGACCGAAGATTTAATTAATAGAATTTGTTTCTGACCTTTGAAGTCCCGGAGGCATCATAACAGATCTTCTCCACCTCATCAAGGAGGTCTTCTACCGAGAAGCTACGCCTCATTGGAGCCTCCGCTTCATTTTCTTCATTGACAACCCTTTAAAGGATAGACAGGTGTGTAATTCAGTCATTATATGCCTTATTAACTTCACCTTGCCTCCCAGTCACAGGGGTTATTATACAGAAAATATTTAGTTCCCGACCCCAAAATTAAGCTATAGGTATGTGTTTCTAAACCAGAAAATGTGCCACCAGAAAAAGACTGTGCTCTCAGTGACACATTAACATTCAAGCAAATCAATTTGTCATTTGAGGGGCTTCACACTTAAAAAAAAATACTAACCTCCAACATAACATCCAGTGAGTTGAATTGCTACTGTATGGCTCTCATTTTAAACTCTTCCCTTTAAATATAAGGAAATTAAAGGAACAATGCAACCAATTTGATGAGACTTACCACTTTTCATCTTTCTCACCCCCCACAGTGTCAATATCTTTCATGACGTTTTGTGTTTTCCATCTAAAGGGGGAAAACAACATGCTAAGTCATGAGCAAAACACATTTCATCATAACGGCTTTACAGAGTATATTTTTAGGACACCTTTATTAGGCGGGTTATCATGTAAATTGATTAAACAGCATTCACATGTACACAATTAGTGAGTTAGACGGTTACAAAATGCCCCAATACATGTTCATTTCATTTTAATAAAGGTCTATAACGTTACTGGTAAACATACACCACCACAAACAGCCTGTAGCCTTAACGTTCATTATATAAGTGGGCGTCACAGAGCACAGTACGCACGCAGACCCAAAAACACAGGACCTGTGTATAACATGGATAATATATATATATATATATACATTTACACACAACTGATGCTCATTTACATGCGCGTAATAAGGCTGAGGTCAAATACTGATTTACCAGTCCGCGTTTTCTCGGTTAATCCGGGGCTACACATCTGCAGCCATAAATTTCGAGCAGCAGCTCTTGTGCTGAGCAATGCGTGACGTAAGCAGTGCCGTAAAACTGGCTCCAGTGTCGTAATGATACTATACTGCTGAGCTCTGCACATCCTCTTCCAATTGAAACTGATGATACAGTGTTAAATGGCATGGTAAACACACCTGATACACTAGGGCACCCCTATAGAGCAATATTGCTCTAATAAAAAAAAATACTGAATATGTATTAACAGCATGCTAGTAGATTCTATCTATCTATCTATCTATCTATCTATCTATCTATCTATCTATCTATCTATCGTGAAATCATTGTATTTGCCTCTCCAGCTGCGGGGCGCACCACTGTATCCCTGTAGGCTAACATCATTATTCACTACAATAATAATGCACTGCATTCAAATACTCATATCATGGGGTGTACAATGATAATAATTAGGCTAATATGATATATATATATATATATATATATATATATATATATATATATATATATATATATATATATATATATATATATATATATATATATATATATATATATATATATTTGTGCTTGTCATCTTTTCATCAGTAAATTAATGAGTTGTATTATGATTACGTTTCTGTTAATCTTCTTGAAACACATGGTGCATCTGTGGTTCAGCAAGATTATAATGATCACATCTGTATGCTTTAATATTATCATTCACTGTGGTATATTATCAGAGTGATAACAGGTTCCAACCTTATGTTCATTTACTAATTTCTTCAGTTAAATCACAGATTAAGTCCTCAACACCTTCATGCATATGGACATAATGTCATAGGAATAGAAGGAAATAAAGCAATGTTTTTTTTTTTTAGCTTATAAATAAATATAGATTGAGACAAAATGATGAACCAGATGGCTAGCACAGTGGCATTTTCAGTCATGCCAGAAATAGAACTGGCAACACACACACATACAGTACATACACACACAGTTTTGGGTTTCAGCAGTGCTCCCCAAACTGGGGTCAAGGGATCCCACAGAGGATCTGGAGAGGATCACAGGGACTTCCTGGCAAAATACAGTTTTGTTTAATGTCACTTTTACTTTGTAGCAAACCTAATCTGATCAAAGATTTCAAACTTTCCACTGTTATTGCCCCACCTGCAGTAGAGACAGATAACAAAATAATTCAATACGTTTGGATATGCACTTTGAGCGTATAGTAATGAGTGATAACATGTTATTTGACATCCTACAAAATAACCTTTTAAGGTGGTAGTAATAATGCTTTTATGAAATATTTCCACTGTTCCAGAATCAACACATTTTTCGTGATTCAAGACCAGGTTTTATGTTTACATAATTACTATAATACACAGATCACGTACTTTTTTTGATATTAGCATTTAGAATTAAGGAGAGTGGATTGTAACATGTAATGGTCAATTGTGAAAACAGTGAAGATTTGGTCTTTCCAGTAACTGCTGTCTGCATCTGTTCTCTGCCAGCTTCAAAAAGACTCCCATCCCGCTTAACTTTTATAATTTATATTCCTCTCCACTAAAAACAAGAAAATAAAAAGTTAAAAATCACTACAGCACGATATTCATCTGAAGGGTACACTGTGTACTCAAGATTACAGACGTTATCTTCTTATTTTTCTTGACCTTATTTCCTTTCCTTATTCCTCTTGACAGTGGTTGTCAAACTTTTTCACGTCAAGGATCCCTAAACTGACACAAATTTGATAAGATTTTGTCCCAGGGTCCCCCATCTGTTAAGATCTTTGCTTTTAGATGGGGTTTTTTTTACATAAAGTGTATAAAACCCATTATCAAAATAGTCATACATTCTGTCATTGTATTGTGGATGGAATTATATTGAAAATAAATTGCTCCCCTTGTTGCTGGAGACTCCCTGGAGTCCCTTCAATGTCCCCTGGGGGTCCAAGGAACTCACTATGAAAACCACTGCTTCTTGATACTTATTTTAATGTAGCAGTGACTTCATTGTACTTCATCTGGAATTCTGTCTCAGCTGCATCTTGCAATTTATTATGACCCATAACATTACATAAACATTAGTATTGACTATTATGGGCTCTTTGATGTTTATGTAGTATCCATATGAAAACAATGATGTTAGTTCTTTGAAGTAGACGTCCAGTCAACAAAAATTAATGCATCTGCTCAACAGACCCATTCACTTGACAGAAGAAGGGAGAGAGAGGGAGAGAGAGAGGGAGAGAGAGAGGGAGAGAGAGAGGGAGAGAGAGAGGGAGAGAGAAGAGAGAGAGAGAGAGAGAGAGAGAGAGAGAGAGAGAGAGAGAGAGAGAGAGAGAGAGAGAGAGAGAAATGGCGCCTCGATGCTGCGCTCACTGAGGCAGTGTTTGGAGCCGGTTAGGGAGACTCTGTAAGGGCAGACAAAAGAAAAAACAAACATGGTGAACACAAGGAAAAGCTCACGGCCAGGGAGCGGTCCCTTCATCTCCTCGAGGACTAGGTCGTCGTCGAGAAACGAGCGAAACTCTGAAGACCATGTAAGCCGGTTTCTTTTCTTTGCCGGCGAGCTAGCTGGCTCTTGCTAGTTGGCTAGGTAGCTGTAGCCGTGGCCTCAAGGTGCTCCACACAATGTATTATTCACAGCAAAAATACGAGCAGTGTTGGACTTGACACCCGCACAGTCACGCAGATACACAACAAAAGACACGAATGGAGCGATTCACACGGGTGTCATTCGCCCTGAACGTATTGCACAGCTGTCAAATCACAAGCTAGCGATGTTAACTCCCGGCTAGCCCTAAGTTGAGTTCCCTTTGTGTTTGGCAATTTTACCCGGCGGACTTGTTTCACCATTGTCTCTACAAATAAGCCTTTCAAATAAGGACAACTCGGATTTTGACACGGGGCCACTAGCGTTGCTTCATGTCGTCGTCCTGGAAGTATTACAGCAGTTATTTTCTCAAACGTGAAGAAAAATAGCGTTAGTTAAAGCTAGCGTGTATAGGGTACAGCTAGCCCAACAGCTAGCTGACAGTGGGGGAAGGGAGTCCAGGTTCACAACAGTTGGCTGGCTCATGTCCCGTATTTAGCAAGTATGAACTTGGTGAACTTTGTGTTATTAGTACCCTTAAAGACCACTAAACATCCTGTTTTTACTGTAAGTGTTTTAAACGCACTGATATAATGCTATACGATTTTGCTTTACTTATTCCAAATGTACACTAAATCATCAGCTTTACTCACAGTCCGTCTGACCTACAAGCTGTCTGACAGTCTTTGTTTCAAAATGTAAACATTGAGATTATGTAAGGCAAGGCTCCCTGTTTCTGCGTTATTTACAATCATCAAAGCACTCAACACAGACAAACCCTATAGTTCACCGATCTGATGATTTATTGATAGTCATTAGCACATTCTTGAGTTTTAATGGGCTGTTTGGCGAGGGTTTATACTTTCTTAAATTGTGGTTCAAAAAATTCGACTCATTCCTGGCTTATGGCCAATCCAGCTGGTTGCAAGCCAGGCTAACTGATGGCACATGAAATGTGATCTGTGATTAAAAGGCTTAAGAGTAATAAACCTTACACTCTCACAGTTTTATTTCTAGAAGTCAGATTGTTTGTGTACTCTTCGCTGTCACATATCTGTGGCAGTTTGATGTGTGTAAATGTTTGTTCTTGTAAACGTGGACTAAAGAGTGACAATCTTTTTGTGACAATGTTTGGATTTAAAGGAGGAGTAATACTGGGCAGTACCAATATGAACCCCATCAGGCCTCCTCTGAGTCTTTGCTCACTGATGGTACATCTTGCACTTTGCAGTCTGTCTGCATCTATCTATCCAGCCAGTCAGGCAAACCCCTTTGCAGGCATTGCAGACAGTTGCCTATGACAACAGTGAGATATGCTCTCATATCAGCAGGGAAGTTAAGCTGTGAAGGGCGTGAACATCAAGGGCATATGTCTGGTTGGGGCTCTGTTGTGATTCAGAGAATACACTGAGGAGTTATGTACAAGATGTCTCGTCTCATCGTGATACTCTTACCTGGTCTTGCTATTTGGAGTTCTTGCTTTCTTATGTTTTTATGGATTTGATTTTTATGTGAGCAGTTTGGTCATGCATGTTTCTGGATTCATACAATGATTGACACAGTGATTTCTTTTAATGCAAATATTTGTGAAATGTTGTGACAGTATGTGAGATCCTCTTTTCTCTGTTGCTTCATGTTATGATTTTTTTTTACTGTTGTGTTCACTCTTCCCTCCTTTTTCTTAAACATTGGTGTGGTGTATTTATGTTCATCAGAAGGAGGCCGGTAGTGATGTGAGCAGTACCAGCAGCCCGTGGTTGGCTCCCCCTTCCAAGCGGACGCGGCGGCAGACCGCCTCTGAGCCCAGCTCCAGTGATACCTCCCCATCCCCTCAGACTAAGGGCCAGAGGGTCAGCTGGGACATTCCCACCTACCGCACTAGGTCAGCTGCAGGATTTTGTCTTACTTTATGATTATGTTGTGCAGCATAATGATAGACAAGTATATTACTACATTGATTTCTGCAGAAATATGTTGTGTCAAGATTAAGTTGTATCAAAGTCATGTAGTTTTTTGGTTTGTCTGCAAGTGTAAGTAATCCAGAGTTGGTCTAGATGTGATGTGATATGAGCTCTCAAATAGTGTTATTTGTCAGTCCCTCCAGGATTCTGCAGAATTTTTTATTTTTTATAATTGCGATCAAAAATGCTTGCTTTTGCAGTGGCTGTTCTCAAAAATTGCAATACAATTTACAATGTTTTATGTGCTCTTACTATGGTAAAATTGCAGGAATTGGGAAAAAATTGCAAGCGAAGGAAAATAATGCGATTATTATTATTATTTTTTTTAAACTACTACCAATGAAGAGTCATATGTAATCACTTCAATCACTTCCTTTGATAAAAATCACACTGCATATCACAGAAACAACTATGTTTCAGTGCTAATTTAAATGTATTTTCTGAACATGAGAACCATGGGCTCAAAGTTATATAAAAGAAAAATATTGTACAAGAGTTCCATTTATAAGCCTTTATTAAATAAACTTTCAGCTCAACATTGGCGACAAATAAAATCAGTCAGTAATTCCATTAAAATACATCCATTAACGTAAATATATAGTTTCATTTCCAAAGTGCCCATTTATTTTTATGTTTGAGGTAGATTATGTCCATCTTTGCTGTCTGAACAACGCATCACCTTGAATTCTTCTGACTAACTGAATGCAAACCTCATTTGGGAACATTTTGGAATTGTTTTGCTCGATCAATGGCTTGGCAGTCTATGGTGGTCATTTTTGCTGGCAGGTGAGATTTGTCCATCGTTCACCTGAATGCATGCCTGAATCCTTGCTGAATGCACTGAATTGCCACAAATGGTCCGAATCACAAGCGGTCTGTTGATTTGGTACATTTCATGCCGAAAAGTTGCAGTAATTTGGCAAAATTACAAGCTCTCACAAATATTGCAGAGATTCCTTGAATTTGCGTTAATTATTGCGATCGCAAAATCGCGATTTCCTGGAGGGACTGATTTGTGATTAATTGTAGTCTGTGCAGATTTTCACTTTGTTGTTGTATTTCTAGGTTGTCATCTCGTATAATGCAGAATGGGCACGGTAATGCAATTTATCTTTTTCAATCAGTCCATTCTTTGTATTGTTACGTAGAGCATATAGCATGTATAGCAATTAGAAAATGTATCTCTGATTTAATTATTGTCGATGCTGCAGCCCATATGAGTCACCGGAATGAGGAGAGTGGAGGGGGAGATCACTCTCACATGAATGGCCATGTGGAGCTGAAGAGGAGTTGCCGGGTGAAGAAGAGCCAATTTGAACACCTCAATCAGAGCCTGCTGTTTGACCAGCTGGTCAACAGGTAAGCTAGCAGATGCGCTACTGACACCTTTTCTTGCTTTCCTCAAACAGAAGAGATACAGGACTCCGGAGCATACAGTTTAATCTCTGACCAAATGGAAGTGGACTTCTTATACTTGAGAAAAGTCCAAAAAGGACCATAACAAGCACATTTATTTAACTGTTTTTGGTTGTTATGATGGTAATGGTCAGGTCTGATTCCTTCAGAAAGCTACTTGACATTTTTTTTTGGCTCAATTTTCCAGAATATTGGATTTGAACTAAAACATGATTAAAGATATAACGTTGACCTTCAGCTTTGAGGGTGTCTTAAGAGCACTCACATCCTCTACTTATACAAAATCTTTGAACCGTGTATCAGTTAAGTTATAAATCATGCCCTTCTGTTCAAAAAATATGGATGTGAACGCCTCAAATTAGAGATGAAAGTCAGCACTTTATCTTCATAGCTATTCTTTCTTTTCATATCCCATATGCTGGAGTAAAGAGGCGACACAGCAAAAATGTCACTGTTCAAAACTGCACTGTCGACATTGTAGGTCATATAACTCCTCCAGACAAGAACGTTCCCTGTTAAGCTTCTGTAAAGGTGCCTTCAGTTTGTCATTCTGTGTGGTTCTGTGTGTTTATGTGCAGCACTGCTGAGGCTGTCCTCCAGGAGATGGACAACATCAGCAGCATCAGGCAGAACCGTGAAGTGGAGCGACTTCGCATGTGGACTGGAGACACTGAGGAGGTGAGTGTGGTGCAGCTGTAACGCACAACCCAGAGCTTGAAAAGTCCCACTGTCTTGATAATCTAATATGAACACAAGTGATAACATTAAGGCCCTGTTCTTGCAGGAAAACATGGACATGTATTCCCGGGTGAAGCGCAGGAAATCCATGCGCAGGAGCACTTTCAGCATGCCTACACACCACAAAGTCATGAGTAAAACGGAGCAGGAGGAGGAAGAGGAGGAGGGGACAGAGGGCAAGTTTCCTACTTATGTGCTCTTTATGAATCAGTGGAAAGAAGGAAAGAACTATCTCATCTTTTAACTGAATTAATCAAATTTAAAAATCTAGATTTGGTTCAGTGTACTTAAAGGAATACTATGTAGGATTTGTTGGTTGCTGTTTGTAAACACAACAAGTTGGCCTCTTTTCCCTGGCTTAACAACACCAGAGCGAGCTGAGAGCATGAGTGAGAGAGAGAGAGAAAGCAGCAGTAGTCAAGCAATCGAGGGAGTGAATGAAGTAAGGGAGTGGCAGTAGCAAGAACAAAGCAGTGAATCAGAGAGATAAAATGTTAATTTCTTAATGTTTCATGGCGGTTACGTTCTAAAGCACAAATAAACACGCCCGCACCTCTGCACACTTCCATACAAACCTATGGGAAGGTGCTGCATTGCCGGATTTGGTGTGAATGCAGCTGAAGATCCTGTCCGCTGTGGCCTCTCTGTGTGTGTGTGTGTGTGTGTGTGTGTGTGTGTGTGTAGCTCAGCCCGGCCCTCAGTCAAACAGACAGAGAGCAGAGGAGACAGACAGAGAATCATAGTGCTACTGTTGAAAGCATTAAGGGGAATCACTGAAGCAAAAAAACCCCCAACAAAAAACAGCAATGTAATCCGGTCGCTATGTTTTTAGACTCCTGACCTCACACCCTGTGTGCTGTCATAGGCTGGGAGCTACACACCCACTGCCCAAAGATTGACGCCCAGAAACGTCCCGGACACAGCAAAATAATAAGAAAATACAGGCAAAGGACAGGGTCTCTGTAGATACATACACCCCCACACACTTCTAGGGGGTCATAAGCGATGATTGACAGGGATTATTTTTGTATAAGTACATATGTTGTTATTTAGGGAAATCCTACATATTATGCCTTTTTAATCCTGAGATACTGAATCGTTTAAAAGCTCGTACTTTGTAATAAAACCGCACTTTTGTCTTGCAGAATCTCACGGGGAGGAAGAAGAGGAGGATGCGGAAGATGACGATGAAGATGATGAAGGGGATGAAGCAGAGGAGGCAGGAGAGGAAAATGACAGACCGTACAACCTTAGGCAGCGTAAAACTGTGCAGAGATATGAGGCACCACCTATTGGTAATTACGATATTTTTTTTTCTTATCAAAAATGTATATATATTTGTTTGGCTGTGTTAGGCGCTATATTCCTTTTTTTAAAATGATTTTCTCTGTTCAATCATGTTTTAGACTATTTTAGAGGCTTAATGTGTGACAATCAGCTGTTTTGTGTTTGTTTTCTCAGAACCTGTGAACAGAAAACCGAGCAACCAATCACTTTTTGACACCCACAGATCCCCAGCAAGAAGAAGCCATATAAGGTTGGTAGAAATCAAATCTGATGCTAAATGCTACATGTCTGACTCTTACCCTTTTTCATTTGTGCAATGACTAATAGAATCTGAGCTATAGTTCTTTACACACTCTTTTTGGTCTCTGCTGATAATTAAGCAATGTGACATGGTGGTGGTGTGAGACTGAATCTGAATTGTCACACTTCTCCAGAGTGAAGAAACATGCCATTCACAGCAGTGACACAACCTCGTCTTCTGACGAAGAACGGTTTGAGCGAAGAAAAAGCAAGAGCATGACCCGGGCAAGGAACAGGTGATGGATGCTGCTTTCTTTCTTCTACCTTTTCATCTTTTTCTGTTGGTGTCATATGGTTTTTCAAAGTAATTCTAAAGTTGTCGAGATCTAGGTACAGGGACTGCAGCCATAGTCGTAGTATTATCCTCGTGTTTCTGTGACCTACTATTTGTTCTCGTCGGATGTAATCATTTATTGTATATAAATCCTATTTGTGTCACAGATGTTTGCCCATGAACTTGACAGCAGAAGACCTGGCTAGTGGGGTGCTGCGTGATCGGGTGAAAGTGGGTGCCAGTTTGGCGGACGTGGATCCCATGAATCTTGACAGCTCAGTGAGTGTTTACAATCATAAATACCTATAAGCTGTAGAGTAGCGCGACTTTGGTCTTAAACCTTGGAAGTTCCACATGGAGTTTTCTTAATGATACTTACTGCATTAATGCATTTTTGTAGCCATACATGGAGACTTCCTGGCTTAAGCTCTGTGTTCATAGGTGAATTTTAAAAACATGCATGCTCTTCCCAGGTGAAATTTGACAGTGTTGGTGGCCTAAGTAATCACATCCAGTCACTAAAGGAGATGGTAGTGTTCCCGCTGCTTTATCCCGAGGTCTTTGAGAAGTTCAAGATTCAGCCTCCCAGGTGAGAAGATCCAATATATGACACTTTATTTCAAGGTTGTCACCTTTATTTGGTCTGAATTTCGTTATATTTTCTGACAAGTTTGATTGAAAATCAGGTTATATATTGACAACATATAGGTGCATATAGGTCTTTCATGATGACATGATACATAGATATAAGGTAATATAGATATGTAGTATTTTTCAGTAAAACAGCAAGTTTACTCACTTATTCAGTAGATGTAGACAGATTAGTAGAGGGACAAATTAGATATATTACAAGGTGAGCTTTTCTTTTTATGTAGAATTGTTAGCTCAAACTTGGCTCAATTTAAAAAAAAGTGTCTTAATTTGCAGTTATCAAATAAACAGAGCCTCTATTTCCTCTCCATTCCTTTTTAGAGGGTGTTTGTTTTACGGCCCCCCGGGGACTGGAAAGACTCTGGTAGCACGGGCGCTTGCCAATGAGTGTAGCCAGGGAGACAAGAAGGTTTCCTTCTTCATGAGGAAAGGAGCTGACTGCCTCAGCAAGTGGGTCGGTGAATCAGAACGCCAGTTACGCCTGCTCTTTGACCAGGTGAGTCACCTGCTGAGGTTTGAAGGCAGTTGGTGGACAACATCCTTGTAGCCACAGCTTTAGTTACTTAACCAGAGTTAACTTCACAATGTAAATAGAAAACTGTTTATTTACTGCAGCTGTAATACTATTATAACTTCACTTTTGTATCTTTTGAGAAAAACCTTATTATACCCAGCTGTAATCAGTCAGTGTGTGTGTGTGTATGTGAGTATAATGGTCTTTTTGGTTTGTGTGCTTTTGATCAGGCTTACCTGATGAGGCCATCCATTATCTTCTTTGATGAAATTGATGGTTTGGCTCCAGTTCGCTCCAGCAGGCAAGACCAGATACACAGGTAAGACTAATGTGGTTAAACGCTCACATCGACGAATGACAACTATTCTGTATTTTTGTTTATGCTTTAAACATGCTGCCACCTCCAACATGGCCCAGTGTCAAATTTCTCTTATAGTCAGTCTGGCAGTGAGCACCCTCAAGAATGATGAGTGTTTTTTTGTGTGTCTTTTATTACCACAGTGGTAATCATGGTTTCACACATCTTACATAAGGATAAAATACAAAAAATGCCAACTATTAAAAAAAAAACAAAAACCCTTAACTGTACTATACAACTGTGACCTGCAGTAGTGGAAGTGTAAAAATCGCAGCTGCTTTTATTTAAGTGCACATTGGCATATTTGGATCTGCGAGTCTAAACTACTGCTGCTGATACTTCTCCTGCCGATGGGTGGCACAATGACACTTAAGTCCTTATTTGTTTGTTTGTTCATATGGCATCAGAAAGCAATGGAAATCAGAATTTATATCAATGTTACTTCCGACACAGACCAGTTTAAAGCGCTGTAGGTGAGGAAGATTCTGATAATGCAAGCGCAGCTTACACTTTATCCTTGATCCTTGAGGAAATGGTTGCCTTCCAGAAAATTGAATATTTGCTACTGTGAAATGCAACATTACGATTCTGGCGCACAATTTATTCAAAACATGAAATGTGTGTATACTTGAGTTTATAGAACTTCTTTTCATGCTGGGTAGTTGTAGTCAACAGGGAACTAGAACTGATGATATTTTTGCTTCACAGTGCTTTGTTCATTATGCCTGTTTGAAAGAACAGGTGAGAGGAGGTCTCATATTTGCAAAAACTAAAGCCTTGTATTATTATGTCAGTACTGTCTCATGAATCCAGTCAATATTGTCTTAATCTTGTAATTTGGCTACACCTACATGTGATTGTAGTACGTCTTGCCTTTACTGTATATTTAATCAAGTCAGATTTTATTCTGCTTTTGTCCGAAAGCAATTTAAGTTAGATTACTTGTACAACTTTGGTTTTTGGTGTTTTTTAATGAAATTCCAATTCGACCAGTATGTTAAATAATGTATTATTTTTCTCTATATACTGAGAGGCATGTATTACATTCTGTTCCACCACCTTTCTCCTTTGGTCCAGTTCTATTGTGTCCACTCTGCTGGCCTTGATGGACGGCTTGGACAGTCGTGGGGAGATAGTGGTCATTGGTGCTACAAACAGACTTGACTCTATCGACCCGGCACTCAGGAGACCTGGACGCTTTGACCGGGAGTTTCTGTTCAACCTGCCCGACAAGAAGGTGAGACGCAGTGAAACATGAGTATTGTGGATATCTGACATGTGTATATCGACACAGTCATCGTCTTCCCACATACAAAAATCTGATTTTCATTAATACTTGATTTGTATACCTAAAAGACTGCATGTTATGCAGTAGTCCAACATACTCAATGGCAGTTTATCATAGATGGAATCTGCATCTCTGACAGCACGCAACATCCTGTGCAAGCAGCACTTACTGCTGTACCTACACGCACACCCCACTGGACACACAATGTAATGCACAAGTAATCAGGGTTTTACTCATAAGAGTCCTGCGATGAAATTAGTACATGCAGCCCTCTGGCTATCAAGAGTCTCCTCTGCTGTTTTTCTTTGCTGTTTGATGTTTTGATCCAACAAGCAAGTGGCAAAGCAGATCCTCATTAGGTCTCTAGAAAATTAATTTTAGCGGATTTATTGTCATGCAGTTCTGATTCTTTTTATCTTGCACTTGAGGAGACATGGCTTTTTTTTTTTTTATTGTGCACAAAACAATGTGCGTGCATGTGAATGTGACAGCGAATCAGATAAATGGTGACTCCTCCCCATTGAGCCTGTCCAATTGGTCATCTTGCGTTTTTTTGTCCACACAGTGGGATCGTTGGTAATCAAAGCCTAATCTGCAGGCCATTGCCAGCTAAACTCAGCAGTAGTGAGCCCTGACTAATTTAAAAACCTCACCCTTTTGGAAATAGCAAGCAAGTTCAAACCCCCACCCCACCCCCACATTTTAACCTTTCTTATTTTTACCTTAATAGTGTTTTTTTGCCATGTTGCTTCTATTAGGCTACACAGGACCTGATCTCCCTCATGTTTTGACTCTTTTTTTGTCTGTTTTCCTTTGTCTTTCTCTCTCTGTTCAGGCCAGAAAGCACATCTTGGAGATACACACAAGGGACTGGAATCCCAAATTGGCTGAGCCATTTGTAGATGAACTTGCAGAAAAATGTGTCGGTAAGAGTGATTCATGTGTGTACTTTGTGCCATCTTTGCAATATGAATGTCACGCCAAATTACCACTGTCTAATGTGGATCTATAAAGGACATAGTGCACCAAGCAGTATCAAAAAAGCGTTAAAAAAAAAAAAAAAACTTCTTGACTGAATCTGCTCACATTGCTTCCAGGCTATTGCGGTGCTGACATCAAAGCACTTTGCACAGAGGCAGCCTTGGTGGCATTGCGCCGCCGCTACCCCCAGATCTACGGCAGCAGCGTCAAACTGAAGCTGGATGTCACATCCATCGTCTTGGGGCCTGGCGACTTCAGCAAGGCCATGAGGACAATCGTCCCAGCCTCCCAAAGGGCTCTGGCTCCCCCAGGCCGAGCCCTGTCCCCTACCCTCAGGCCCCTGCTGGCCAGCTCTTTCTCCTTGGTGCTGAAAGCTCTGCTCCGAGTCTTCCCCCATGCTCAATGTACTGACATGGACAACACACACGGTAGGAATCTGGAACCCAGGGTTTCAGCTGTGTCGTTTGTTTTCACTTTACATCTGCTGATTGCTGATTCTTCTTGCTGACTCTTGCTCTCTTCTCCCTTGCCACTTGTCTCACTTGTTAGTGTGCTCTACCTTTGGCACTGTGTAGTATTTGATTATCTCTTTCCCCCCATCTTATTACCAAAGTGCTTTGTATCACCCTCACACACTGAATCTGTAGTGAAACATTCCCCCTCAATATGTAGAGGTAATGGCACGGAGATTAGATAGCTAGTCATCCTGCTAGCCCCTCAATAACTCAACTGCCACTCCAATCAACAGAAGAGTGTTTACAGCAGATTAGCCACAGTGCAACACTTGACCAGATTGCTTATGGGAGTTGTACTTCTTGCACCCAATAATGGCATGAATTTCCCAAGGTGTTGTTTTGCTTTAAATGCCCATTGCATTTCGTCTATTAAGCCAGCTCTTTTTTTATTCTCACTTTTTGGTGTCAGTGAAAGGTTTGCTTTGAAGATAAAACTTTGTAGATATAAACATTTGAGTGGATTTGCCACCATTGTTCTCAATAATGCCTGGAAAAATTAGTATGTCTGTTAGAACTCTGTCCCTCTCTGTGCTAGGCGGTGACAATCAACTGCTTGAAGAGGACTTGTACAGTGATGATGACAATGAGGATGGCTCTGCTTCCATATATGAAGTCCAGCCTGCTGCATCCCCAAAGAGTCAGCTCTCCTCTTCTGCAATGCACAGACCCTTCCTCCATTACTCCCCGTGAGTCCACAAAATCATGGTTTTAAATGTCACCAGATGAATAAGTTATGTGTAATAAAGTTTATTTGAAGTCCATAGTCGGTAGTGTCTCAGTACACTTGACACATCTGAATTGCAATAAATGTAAACAAGCAATACAAATGAACATTGAGAGGGAAAAGAACTTATCTCATATCAAATTGTATGAAATACATTCTCTATATACTGACCTTTCTCCCTCTGCTCAATATTTCCTTAAAAAAAAACACATAAGTTCGAACCATTTGAATATCCATTCAACGAGAGACATAACTACTTAACTACTATAGGTGTATTTATTTCACTGTAAACACATAAAAACATAAACATGTCTTTCAAAAGATCTACATACCTACACATTAAAAATTAACAAATAAAATAATGTCCTACACTGTAAAACTCCATTTAAAGACCGTAGATCTCTCTGCCATCATTACCACACGGTAGTTGTTGAATTATTCGCTTGTTTCAGCTTGACCTACATTTCATTTTCAATTAGTGAAAGTGAGGTTGTGTGACTCCTGTCCTTCATGCAATGCATTCAGTGCAGCGGCCCAGACCCACGCAAGAACTCGCAAGGCAGACAGCTGCAGAAGTGCAAGTTGGTTCTAATCATAATCATCTAGCTAGGGACTAATGCAACCTAGTAGAGGGAAGCTTGTCTATATGTGTAACCCTACACTCAATCAATGAAAAAGACAGGGGTTTTTCAGGCCAAGAGAGAAGTGTAGCTAGAATCTAGTGTTGCACCAGAAGTAAATGTGTCATCAGAAAGCTAGAGTGTATTTCAAGTGGAATGAGCAACAAACAGAGTTCAATGGCTCCACGGGCAGCACTCAGTTGTAGTGGAAAAAGGGCTACATCAGAGGAGAGGATGAAAGTAAAGAGAAGGCAGTAAGACAGTTCTGAAATCAGAATTGCAATCACTGCTTCTATTAAAAGATGGGGAGACAAGAAGGAACAGGATGGCCTAAGGACAGACACATGGCTTTTCATTTACTGGAACCATTTATTGAGTAACCTGTTAAGCAGTTATCAAGCCTATAGTCTTCAGATCTTCCAAATATACTTGTAGCACTGAAATAGGAATTTTCCTGCAAGAGTGGTGTATGCTGTGTACAAAAATAAAACGTCTCAAGGCAAATGTGTAGAATTAAAGAAGTAGATGGTCTATTGGATGGTCAACAAACCCTCAAAGCCAGTATGAACTGGCCTTATTATAAAATCTTACAAAACACCTGTGCCAGTGAAAACTCAACTCTCCAATCTTCCTCAAAGTGGAGTTAGAAGTCCTATTTATAGAGCAGAAATCATGGAACAGCGGGACGGAGATAGAGATGCCATTACTTCTGATTTGTTTTTATAGATGCAAAACATTCAGTAGAATTACTGGTATTGCATACAGATGCAGACCTTACAGACAACACAAGCAGAGCCCATTCTATAGGCACGCCTATATCAAAGGGAGTTCAGGATTCTTGAGTTAGTATCATAAACTCTACAGACAACAATGACTACATTTGAGTAATAGTATGTCTCCTGGTCAGTTATCTAAGGAAACAAATAATCGTGCAATGCCAACTCTGACCCCCCCCCCCCTCCTTTCTGCTTCTAGCTCTGCCCTCCAACAGCCCACTGCGTACCGGCCTCGTCTGCTGCTAGCCGGGGCCCCAGGCTCAGGACAGAGCTCCCATTTGGCCCCTGCCTTGCTGCACCACCTGGACAAGCTGCCAGTGCACCGCCTGGACTTGCCCACTCTCTACTCTGTTAGCGCTAAGACGCCAGAAGAGTCCTGTGCTCAGGTAACACACACTGATGCATGGGAAAATTCAGATATAGATTCAAGCAGATCCACTCAAGCAACTCACCGGTTTAATGTGTGATGACTGTCCTTAAACTTTGCTTCTTTTAACTTTTTATTTTTTTTATTTTTTGGGGGGGCATTTTAGCTTTTATTGGATAGTTGGCAGTGAAGAGGCAGACAGGAAACATTGGGGGAGAGAGAGATGCATATGATCTTTCTTTTTTTTTGACTTTTTCTTGTTGTTAAGCAACACACAGGAACTCAGCTGCATTCAGACTGAAAACAGCCCTGTGTAAAACAATACAAGGAGCTGTGTTGGTGTGGGCGTGTTGTTTAAAGTGCTGTGGAGACAATGAAATACAATCCAGGAAGTCTGGTTGGAGTAACATATTATTGCATTTAAGAAAAACACTGCACAGCGGTTTGTAATACTCACAGAATGGATTTTACAATTCTGGAAAGTTATCACATTGCAACCCTGTTTACTAGTGGGAACATGTAGAACGTGTCTGTGTCCACGGACCTCCGAAAAAAGTAAAAATGGAACCACATGCACGTCTGCAAGACCACAGCTGTCTGTGGATGCTGAAAGCATGAATTGGCCTTAAGGTTCTTGTTCATTCAGAGTTAAGCAACATTATGTGTCTGATCTATCTGTGTGGTCCTAGGTTTTCCGTGAGGCCCGCCGGAGCGTGCCCAGTGTGGTGTTCATGCCGCATATCTCAGAGTGGTGGGAGACAGTGGGTGATACTGTGAAGAGCACCTTCCTGACCCTGCTACAGGATGTGCCCTCTTTCAGCCCTGTCCTTATTTTTGCCACTGCTGAAACTCATTACTCACAGCTGTCAGATGAGGTAAGAAGACAGAGTACACACATACACCTGAGCTGAGATTTGTACATTTAATTGGAGACCTGTTTCATATATTGGGGGGGGGTTATATATTGGTTTTGATGCTATTTCTTCCATTATTTCTGAGAGGGGAGTATTAACCTGATGCAATTTATGTTGTAGTAAACCATGATCAAAAGGATTTCTTTCTTTTATCATAGTCAGGATCGCTAGTGCAGACAGGGTCTCGGTCAAGGTCATCTGCTCCTATAGAGTTTTTGTCTACTTTAGCTCCATCTCCCTTTTCTTGTCATTTATCCCACTGCCCACTTTTCTCCCTGGTTATCACCCACTCCTGCTCCTTTATCCTTTCACTTGGATTTATTATTCTCTTTCTGAAAGCTAAAGCAGAGTCAGACCACCCGTTGGGGGTTAGGCTGTAAGGGAGGGGATTCATTAGAGTAAGGGGAAATAGAGAAAAATGGAAGGGAAAAAAGAGACAGAGAAAAATAAGGAGGAGGGTCTTCTTCAGGCAACAGAAGGACTTTAATTAGGTCTGGGGGTTGACAGCCCCATGTCTTCACCCCAGGACACACACACACACCATATCAATATGCCTGTGCAGACTGGGCAGGTTTTTTTTTCTGTGTGCTCTGTGTGTGTGTGTGTGGCTGCTGCTGTTTTGGCATCGCCTCAACCCTGGCCACACTCCAAGGCTAGAGAGGCTCTCAGGATGATTCTTGCCCTGTACTTGACTCATTAGGACTGAGGCACCTGGGCTGTTGCATCCAATGGGGGCTTTCTTTTTTAACCTCTTCACTTTCTGGTTGCAACATTTTTGTTTTATTTTCTTTATTCGTTTATGGCTATTTTTTTTTACTTGTTGCTGTCTTTCTTTATTTTTCTCTATCATCAGTTGAAGCTATTCCACCTTTATAGTTGACAGTTCCCTGCAATTCTCTACATTGCTTTTAGGCTTTTTACTTCACTTAACTCCAGCATGATTGTTGATTTGCATGCTGTGTAAAAAGATTAAGTTTGAAAATGGAAGCACTCACACCCCATAGACCGTTCAGTCCCATTGTCACATGGTAGCATTTTGTTATATGCTAGATAACTGAAAGGTGGCTGAAACTGTGTATGATTGTCAATTACTTTCTCTATGAATTAGTTTTTCTTTGGTCAATGAGCATATAGCCATGTAACCTGGAAAATTGGGAAAAGCAAAGTGGAATAAATGGAGTGCTCAAGTCAATATGGACTCAGTATGAGGGTATCAAGAAGAGGTCGACCGATAGTGAATTTTTAAAGGCTGATATAAGATTTTAACATTCTGGTAGCCTAAAAAGTCTTGTTCAGCGTTTGGTTGTACTGAAAGAAACATTTTTTTTTCCAGGAAGTACATTTTGTTTTAATGGTATAAAGCCTGTTTTTTGTTGGTGAAAATTAGCATTAACATTTGCATTATCACAGTTAACCATAGACTGTAAATGCACGGTGCTAACCAAGCTAACAGCTCGCCTTATGGTCAGCTCCACCCTCTCGTCTCGAAATCCAAGATGGTGACGGTCAAAATGCCAAATTCAAGGCTTCAAAATGGGAGTCCACAAACCAACAAACAGTGGCTACGTCCATTATTTTATTTACACATTTTTATGTGTTCTGTTCCCATATTGGCAATGATAAACACTTTTTTGTATGCTTGATAAATGGTTGACAGAAAGATGAATATTATTGCCTAACTTTTGAGTTGGACCATTGCCCAGTTGTTGCTTTATTTACTCTGAGAAAAAGATTCACATCTGTGACATTCTCACTGTTAAATTAATTCACAGCTGCACCAACCTTTAGTAGACTGGCTGCCCTCTGAAAATTAATTGAAGATTGATTTTTTTTTTTTTTTTTTTAATGTTAAATGTTAAACCTTTTGGCCACGCTGGGAGCTTCAGATAAACTTTAGAAAAGATTTTATTTTTGGTAATGGCTGCTTTCTGGTTATTTCCAATAAGTCAGTGCTGGTTATTTGGCTGCCAAAGCTCATATTTTCTATGTTGAAGCTTCCTACAATTACATGAAAGCACCAACCTCACAGAGCTTTTAAATCAATCCATGCTCCTGGCTCTATTACAAACAATGATATAACTTATTAACTGTGGTGGGTTAATTATCTCAAGCAAATTTCAAGTCTCTTCTTATTTGATTATAATACTAAGAGGACTATAACAAGTGGCTCCCTACAAGGTTGTCTAACTAAAAGTCAGTTGGCTCTGTTATGCTTTGGGGGGCATTTTGCTGGCCTGGTTTGGGACCACTTGTCCCTTTAGAGGGAAGGGTCACTGCAAATCAATACAAAGTTGTTCTGATTGATCACCTTTATCCTATGATGAAACATTTCCTGATAGTAGTGGTCTCTTCCAGGATGACAATTCCCCCATCCATAGGGCATGAGGGGTCACTGAATGGTTTGATGAGTATGAAAATGATGTGAATCATATGCTATGTCCTTCGCAGTCACCAGATCTCAACCCAGTTGAACACTTATGGGAGATTTTGGACCAACATGTTAGAAGAATGGTGTTCATCCCTCCAGTAGAGTTCAGAGACTTGTAGAATCAGTGCCAAGGTGCATTGATGCTGTTCTGGCGGCACATGGTGGCCCAACACCTTATTAAGACACTTTGTCGTGTTGGTTTTTCCTTTAATTTGTCACCCGTCTGTATGTGGAGGACAGACCGTGTATGAAACGCTAGAGGGCTTTTAATTTGAAACGACAGATATAGGAAGTGGCAGCCAGCCGAGGTGAGTGATGAAGTTACATGTTTTATGTGTAAAACAACTGCTGTTGCTACTAGTGATTTTTGGTTGGACCACAGGGACCAGCCCTGTAAACGCAATGTCTGTGACAGACTGAGTTAGTGAATCACTGACTATAACTTCGTTGGCTGACCAATGATGTAACTTCATCACTCGCCTCGGCTGGGTGTCGCCAGATGTTGCCACTTCCTATATCTGTCGTTTCAAATTAAAAGCCCTATAGCGTTTCATATACGGTCCAGCCATATACTATGTTTTTACCTAGTCTTGTCTATATGATGCAGGTGTTATTAACTACAAGCCCTGTATGGAAGTTGGTCCCACTGATACAGTGCCCCAGATTTTTCAGAGAGAGCACAATTAGCAGACTGTTTGCTAAAAGAGTGGAATTTTGCTTTGGATGCTAATCAGTTTTCTTTTCTATCATGTAATCATTGGGCCTATGTGTTGGAACAGTTTGTTTGTTCAAATGAGATTCCCTATCCCTTGTCTCAAAAGTGTCCCCGGGGCTTCATTCATGCAAAGGTTTGAGGAGTTTTGGATTCAATTTTTAGACATGGTCATGCTGCAGTCTACGGTGCTTTAAGTGATTTGGCTATCTGTTAGAGTGTTGTTTCACTCTCTGGCACAGAGAACACAGTGACAGCTGCTGTCTCAGCTCCAAAGCTCAGCAGGGAGCAGGGAGCATCCCTCCCCAGCCAAAACTGACACTACAGGCTTGGGTCCAACTACATAGCCTCCCTTCCTCCCTTAACAACCGTTCACTCTGCTTAGATTGACTTGCTTTTTGGTGGAGGACCGATGGAAATTGCTAGAACATGTGATTGTTAGGGTTAGGAAACTGCGGTTAGAGAGAGAGAGATGGCATCCCGACAGTTCATTACTTTTAGTATTGTAACACTTTTTGTGATGTGTGTTATGAGGTATCATAAGTGCTTTGTAATGGCACGAAGTGAATGTTGAATGAGAATGCTTGCAACACAGTTTTACCGTAAGGACATGATTATCGATGCATCAGGAATCTGGTCTCAGTGTGAGACAGATGTACCGTCCCAAACAACACATAAGCCAGTATCATCAGTATCTAACCCTTTTACTTTTTGTTGCTTTGGCAGCATATTCTTGTATCGCTTTCATTTAGCATATTTCTTTAAGATTTAGGGGGAGTTTTAAGTGTAAAAAATGTGTACCTGGCTTTCGTAGAGCTGTATTTTAACAAAAACAGACAACTTTTTTTGATATGGTGAAGTCTTAGAGCACAGTGTAAAGTTTCTGGAATTTCAACCTTAATCATGATTTTGTGTCTTGATTGACATCTATAGTTTTAATAACAGACATACCATATTTATTATGCACAATAATTATTACAAATAATACATGTGAGGTCACGTTATGCTGAGTGGCCACACTTGAAGGTTGGCTGGAAAGACTGCCACCATAGAGACAGATGAGATGTCTGTTCAAATGTGGATAACTGTGAACGCTTTTGGACAGCCTTTCCTCAAAAAGGCATTTATTTTGTTGCATTCATTTGTACACACAAAAAAGTGCTGAATGTAGTTGTCCAGAGACCCCTTAAATGACTTCCAAGTGCACATCCAGCTTTTGTGTGTCATGTGAGTCTCCAAAAGCAATTCTTCGAGGAGTGCACTTTAAAATAACTGGTAACATCAGTTATAGTGATAGCATGACAGAGTGTCAAAAAAATCACTTTTCACTATCCATACATCCATTTGTTCATTTTCTGCCACTTATCTGGGTTTTAGTCGCCTTGGCAGTAGGCTAAGCAAGGTATCCCATACGTCCCTCTCCCTAGTCATATCCTCCAGCTCTCTTTGGGGGATCCCAGCATGTTCTGGGTCTGCCATGTGGTGTCGTTCCAGTTATACGTGCCTCAGACACCTCCACAGGGATGCAACTTGGAGGCATCCGAAACAGAAGCCTGATCCACCGCAACTGACTCCTTTCAATGCAAATGGGCAGCGGTTCTACTCCTCACCCTATCTTTAAATTGAGCCCAGCTACAAACTAATTTTTGTGGCTCGTATCCAAGATGTCATTCTTTTGCTCACTACTCAAAGCTCATGACCATAAATGAGGGTTGGAACGTACACTGACTCATAAATTGATAGTTTTGTCTGTAGGCTCAACTCCCCGCTTCACCACCACAGTCCAGTACAGCATCTGCATCACTCAGGGCACTGCACCAATCCGGCTGTTGATTTCACGCTCCATCTTCTCCTCACTTGATTGTCACCAGCAGCACTTTACCTTATTGTCTAGATGTGATTATCAACATTTTTCTCATGCTCGGTGTATAACAGGATGCTGAAAGCACTTCTTTGTGCAATCCCTTCTTATATGAAAGCATTTAGTACCGTCTTTAGGCAATTATGATTCAGTAAGGTTTCTCAGCTATAGCTGCTTTTATGTGGATCACATGAAAAGTTATTCACTCAAGCTGTGTTTTACTGTTGATGCATTTTATTCCTGTATTAGGGCTTTTTTTTCTTCAGAAAATTGAGACAGACATGTAGTAATGGGGCAGAGTCGGGCAGCCTCACAGGAATGATTTTTAGTTTGCTTTTAAGTCAATTTCTACAGTTAAGAATTTATTATGCTCGCAGATCAAATGCCCAGTTTTGTTTAAGGGTTGCTCCAGCCAGACATCCCTCATTTTCTTTGTACATCCCAGCCCTCTCCTCTAACCCCCTCCCTCCTTTTATCCATTCATCTATCAACACGTTTCTGCTATCCCTCCCTGTGCCAACACCCCTGCAGCCTTTATCATGATGAAAAATACTGAGAATCATTACCTACTGTGTGCTACATACACTTTGACTGTCTGTGGCTCCCCTGCTGTCTTCCCCAGTTTTACTCCATTCCTCCTTTTTTCCTCCCGTCTTCTGAGGCGAAAAAAAATCCAGAGCAGGAAAGAAAGAGAACAGAAGGCAATGCAGAGAGAAAGGGAGAACAAACATGTCACAGATAATGGAGAGAATCGATGGCAAAGACAGATGGGGGGGTGGAGGGGGGGATATAAAGTGGAAAGTAGGTGCTTAGTCTGCAACAGGGCTTCCCTTTGGAAGCAGCCTTGAGCTCCATTTGTAGAATCGAACTAGGATCTTTGAAGCCCCCCCCCCCCCCCCAGCCCAAGTATCGATGTAGTATCTGCCAGAAATTAATGCTCATGTGTTTGTTTGCCTGCACTGTATTTTCATTTATCAAATAATTTAACTCCTTGCTTTGTCATCTGGCTACCTGGTTACACTCATGGTATTGCTCCCGGTTATTGTTTTGACCATAAAAATGACATGGTATTGATAAATGTCAGAATTGTCAATTATCAGCCTATTATAATTGAGAAAATCGGCCAGTTTAAGTCCTGTGTTTCATTACTGATGTGTAAAAGATACTGGATAAATGTGGTGAAATTTTCATTTAGTATAAATCACGTAGTTTATTTGTCAATATTCACTGAAAATATGAATGGTTTGCATAGTTTGTCCAGATATCATCTGGATTCTAATAGAAATGACTGAAGACCCAATGTCTTTTTTACTACTGCAAGTAATTTGTACAAATAAAATTTCATCTCTTCATTAAATCCTGAACATCTAATCAGTATGCTTAGTCTCTGCTATTCTATTCATGTTTTAGTCTCTTGTAGTGTCGGATGAAAACAGGCACATCGGCAGCACACTGTCTACAAAATAATGTACTATTCATCATTGTGCTCATTTTCAGTATTTGACAAACCTAAATTGGAGTAATGAGTTGGCTACAGTGGCTGTGCAAAATGAAATGAAATTGAACTGAAATGTAGTATTCTCAAATTTTGATCTATTTTATAGGGAACTGAAATTAAGAAATGAAAGAAGTAGATCTGATGTACTGCTCTAAGACTTAAACCACAGTCCATTTTTCTGAAAAATTACAACTTAAATGTCTCTTTACTAGAATAATTCATAATAAAAAAATCAGGTCTTTTCATGAAACCTGAATATTAAATAGCTGATCTGCCTGCACTGTGTACTAACACACTAGGATTAAAGGTTAACAAAATGCATTAGTAAGGATAACCTTCTCAAAGTTTCAGTAACAACATAGCCACAAAAAGCAACAAAAAAAAGATATGGTTATGTTAGAACAGTTTCCATCATAATCTTGTCTGTTAGGAGTTGGAGTTGTTCAGTCCAGCCAACCCTTTACACCCTTGTATGTCAGTTTACTGGCCCAGAACAGAACAGCTCAATCAATAGTTGCAAACATTAACACTACAGACTAAAGCTTGATCCCATCAAAATGTACTTGAATGTATTTTGAAGGTGGACTTTTGTGAATGTATTAAATGTTATGAACAGAATGTTTATCCACTTTGCATGTTTACACATATTCACACTGATTTATGTAGTTTTTGCAGTTAAACTGGTCTGAATCAGAGGCACTTTCCACCCGGTGGTTGAAACGAGGATAGCTTTTGTTATGATAAGTTTTCTGCTTCTACTAGTCTAGTTCATAATATCCTGCAGCATTTGTACTTTTGTACTTTTGAAATGCTGTTTCTTTTACAAAATGGCATTTAATTATAAGGCACAGTAATATGTGGTGTTGGTGACTAATTTCTTATTGGTTCCTGATTGTTTTTAATTCAGGTGAGAAGTATGTTTCAGAGGACCTATGGGGAGGTAGTAACGCTGTGTCCTGCAGGAGAAGAGGACAGGAGGAGCTTCTTCTCTAACCTGCTGCTGGTCCAAGCAGCCAGGGCTCCACCACGCTTCAGGAATGCAGGTATTCACTCTGTCTTCTTACAGTATGTATACACATACAGGCTAAGAAAGTTATGACTCATGTCTGCTGTCATTCCTAGAGGGCAGTGTTGTCTGCATGTGCCTCTTTCCTTCCTTGCTATGTTCTCAGTCGTTCCCACAGTACTTTTCGGATGTAGTGAAAGGAAGGGGATCAGATATTATTTGATGTGTGTGCATAATTCATTCACATTTGCACACTGCAGTATGTTTGACATGTTTAAGAATCATTTTTTGTCACTTCAGATTGAGAATAGAAGTGTACAGATGTAAGATACATAAGGCACTGCATACACAGGAGTAAGATTGGCCCAGTGTGAAGCCTGTACTTTCCTTGACATCTCTATCCCTCAGTCAAATCAGGGCTCCCAACCCCCAATCACATTTCGATCCACCCGTCAAACTACCCCCTGCCATTTCCTCAGACCTCAGTGCTCCCCAAGCCCTCCGTTCCAGTTCAATATGAGAGAACTGTCAACCGAGGCTTTCAAATGTAAATGGTGCCCAGCGTTCATCCGCCGATTCCTCATTGATGCAAGGCAGGGGTCCCCCGCTTTACTCACCTGGTGCTCTTCAGGGGTTCCTGCCTGACTAAGACTGCAGCCTGGCTTCCAGCAGAGGGGCCGGCAGAAAAGCAGAGAGAGGAATTGCTATGAGAGGGCACGACTGCTATTAGCCATAATTAGAATCAGGGTTTGGATTGCTGCTTTTGAGTGAAGCGGCCCGAGGTGCTGTGGAGCCTTCCTAATGATGTCGGCAGATGCCTTGGGCTAGGACTGGTGCCTAGGTAGAGGAAGAGAGGATATCTGCTTGCCTTGCTTCATCACTCTGTCATTGGCTAGAGGCTATTCCTTAGTGTATTTCAAAACATGTGGTTGTGAAGGAGCTTAGCTGTATTATTTTCTTCAGCTGCACAAATCTTAAAACATGTTTTTTTCCTGGGGTAAGTATTACTTGGCCTGTGTCTGGAATTATGTTAAAAGGAAAAGGTCAAGGATCAGGTTCGAGGTGTGACTGTCTGGTTCATTCCTAACCAGTGTGCTAGCTGTGTGTATATTTATTTTTTTGCATTTGGTATGGGTTTAGTGATTTTGCCAATAGCTGAGGTCATTTGTGTGTTATCGTTTAGCCATGGGCATATGCACAAAGATTTTTTATTTTTCCTCTGAAACTCCTGGTATTAGATTATTCTGTCTTGACTATAGATATAAGTTGTGTTAAAACTTTTATTTAGTTATCCCAGATCTTTGTCTGTGCTTCTCACTTTTTTGCTTCTTTCCCGACAGAGAGGTGTGAAGAGGTACTACCTGTGGCAGAGGCTCCAGGCCCCAGAGTCCTGTCAGCAGAGGAACAGCGCCGCCTGGCTGAACAGGAAGAGAACACACTACGTGAGCTCAGGCTCTTTCTCAGGGACGTGACCAAGCGCCTGGCCACTGACAAACGTTTTAACATCTTCAGCAAGCCAGTTGACATTGAGGAGGTAAAAGAGAAATGGACTCACCTACACCTTGTTATCTCACTCATAGTTATGTCACTCATAGCAAGAACTTACCTAATTAACATATGCCCCACAAAATACAAAGATCCTGCTGGAACATTGTCTGTACTCTGTACTGTGTGCTTGTGTGTCAGGTGTCAGACTACCTGGAGGTGATTCGACAGCCCATGGACCTGTCCACTGTCATGACCAAGATTGACACCCACAAGTATCTTACAGTGAAGGACTTCCTGGTGGACATCGACCTTATCTGCAGTAACGCTTTAGAATACAATCCTGACAAGGACCCTGGAGGTAAGACGGAAAATGACATTGGCATGCTCATGAATAATACATACATGCACATTTAGAGTACTGTACATAAATGCACATGCAATATATGAATGAAATGCATGAAAATAAGTATGCACTATTCACATGCTTGTACTCCAACAGACATGCACCTTCAAACTTAATCACAGCACCAATCTGCCCCATGTTAGAAAATAAGGAATCATTTTGAAAAAGTTCACACTTTTGTGCTATGGTAGGCTAAACACATCAGAGATTTTCTTTATTAACACACAGATATTGGATTAATATATACTTATCTTCCCATCCAACTCCTGGTAGTAAAACGAACAAGTGTCATGGAATTCCTTTAATCCCAAACTCAACCATAATATTAACCGTAGAACTGACACTATCTATTGACAACCTTTCATACGTTTGTATTTGTGTGATGACGCACAACAGTCCTGTGATCATGAGTCTGCATTGGACTCTCCAAACAACTGTGACAATGTGTTTCTGTAGTTATTGTTGTGTTCCATTAGGCTGTCATTGTGTGAATAAAAAGTAATTAGATTTAAAACCTAATGACTTATGAAGAGGGCCTCCAGGCAGTAAAATTACAAAACCTCAGAACGCTTTTCTTCAATTTGGAAATTCAAATGAAATAAAGTGCATACAGGCCCCACTGAAAATAGCATTTCCACAGTGTAATTCATGCTCTGTAGCTGAGGAAGGCTGCATATGCATGAAAATTTAATTGTGTCTCTTGTCTTGCAATTTGAACCGATTTTTACCTCAAGCCTCCTTACTGTCTCAGCACCTTTTCCAAAGCTAAATACGGGCTTCATAATGAGTGCTGGAACACATAAAAACACACATGTACACACAATCGATCAAAGAAGCTTGTTGCAGTAGCTTAGAAATGAATTGGACTTATTTATACTGTTTAAATAGGCACTTGCTTGGATGGCAGGGAAAAACCCATGTGAATACATTTAAAAGAATAATGTGGAAAATGGGAAAAGTTAGGAAGAGCCTATTGCAAGGAAGAAAGAATACTTTCTACCCGAATCAAATCTTCAACAGCAATACTATGATGTTAATTGAAAGCTGCATACAGTAGGCCTGCTTCAGGACCATTCAATTTATATGACCATTTTAATTCTCGCCTTGTGTGTTTAGCTGTTTCATTCCCTCACAAGGATATAGCGGCCTGATACTAATGGGAAGCAATTCTCTGCCAGCCCAAATGAATAAATCATATCTCTGTCTTTGCAGGCGAGGGCCTGGGTCATTTGTTGGAATGCAGGGTCTACAAATGATACACTAAAGGGGAAAAATGCAATTAGGCAGTTTAATAAAGAAGACTAACGAAGCCTCTTGCCTGCTCACCCAGTGCTTGGCCCAGGGAATATGGCCTAGACCCTGCACAATTATGTTGCTGGGGAAGTTTTACACCAGCTCACAAAGTGCTGGGAAAAAACCTCATTATCCCTCAGTGGTCTATTTCTCCTTGTCCTTCATGCAATCTTTATCGTACTGTCCTCCATGTACAATCATGTTTGCTTCCCTGTTTTTTCCCTCCCCACCTTGCTAAATAATTACTTTATTATGTTAAAAAAAGCCTGGTATCTCTGTGCTTCACAATGTGGCTCAGTGTCACAAATACTACTTTGTTGCTGGTGGGAAATGGTGATAACAAGCCTTTGACCATGAGGGAACATAACACAACAGCGTTGTCTATCAGTGCATTCTTGTCTGTTCTAGATGGGGAGGTTAGGCTGGGCCCATAAGGGTGCTGATGAGCTCTCACCATCCCACCTGGCCTTTGACACTTCTTCCACTGACAGGCATTTTTGCCCTTATAATGGACTTGGATGTGCACACACTCAGTCAAAAGTAAAGCACATGCACACACACACACACACATACAAAAATTGCCTCCATCGCAATTAGGCAGCAATCCTCCAATTAGACAAAGGAAGCTGCCAGATTGTTACCCCTCTGCCACTCTCTGCCTGAACTGTTCTCCCTCTGCCTGCCGTAATGAGAGACAACCTGTTTACAGTGGCTATGCTTTTAGTCTGCCTCTTCAGCTCAGTCCCTATATAGATGCAGGGAAAAAGGAAGATTTAATGATGCTGTGGTACATCTAAGGGAAAAGAGGCATAAGAGGCATAAGGTGTGTGTGTGTATGTGTGTGTATGCATTTAAAAAATATTTCATATTATGTGTTTGACAGGTACAATGAAATACAATGAAGATGAAGGACTTTTTTTTCACATTTTTGTCGAACATCCCAGTCACTGTTATCTATAACTGTGCAAGGTTCATCTTCCCAATCTTTTTTGATTTTATCAAGAGAGGGTTTCTGTGAGATGGGGGATTAAGGTGTAAATTTTTGAGATGAGGACTTTCTGATTTGTGGGAATGTCCAAAATTGAATCAATTACTTACTTCGGAGGAATACTGGGGAAGGAGGCGTTATTTAGTTTAACAAAGTTACGGACCTATAAGTATCGAAATAGATAAGATTTTGGGAGGTTAAATTTTTCACACAGTTCACTGAAGCTACAGAAGACATTGTCAGTTCAAAGGTCCTTTAGACTGACAAGCCCTGCCATAGAGAAAAGGCCATATCAGTGCCAGGAGGGAGAAGGAGATGGTTATTGCGAATGGGACTGTGGTTAGACAATCCCTGGAGTCCAAAGGCAAGTCTAAATTGAGACCAGATTCTTAAAGTGGAAAAAACAATTCAGTTACAAGAAAATTGGGTTGGCCGAATGGGCAGTTTAGATGAAAGCAAAGCCAAAAGTGATGTAGAAGGACAGGATTTGGCTTCAACTTCACATCAACTTAATGTTGGTTCCTGGATCCAGAGAGTCATTTTGTGTATATTGGCTGCCCAATAATAGTTTCTTTGGTTAAGAAGTGCCAATCCGCCTACAGATCTATGCCTTTGTAAAAACTCTCTCCTGATCCTTGGGGTCCTGCCTTTCCATAAAAAATAGGAAATTAGTTTGTTTATTGTACAAAAAAAGGATTTGTAAAAAGACAGATATTGGAAAAGATACAAAAGGCGTGGAAGCACATTGATTATAATGCAATTTACCCTCCCAGCAATGGTTATATTCAAACTGTTCCACCTTTCCAGGTCCTATTTAAGCTTGTCAATTAAGGGAGGGAAATTGTTTTTGTAAAGGTCTGATAATTGTCGACAGATATTTCACACCTAAATTCTTGAAATTGCTTCTAGGTATCTTAAACAGGAAGTACTTATCAGGGATCTGAAGGGCTAGATTGTTTACAGGAAAGCATTCATTCTTTGAAAAAAATAAATTTATAACCTGGAAAAAGTCCCAAATCTGTTTAGCAGTTAGATTGTTTGGGCGATGGTAGAGATCAGGCTAGAAATAAACAATAATAAATGGTATAAAGAAAGTGTGTGTGTGTTCCGAACCACATCTGAGAATTCCTTGAGTAAAACTGGCAGATTCAAGTGCGATAGAGAAAGGTTTGATCACCAAAGCAAATAACAAGAGGCATAAAGAGACAACCACTTCTGGTGTCTAAGTGGATGCTGGAGAGAAAAGAACATTGAGAAGGTGACAAATATTAGAGAAAGACTGTTGGTTTTTCATAAACCTGGTTTGGTCTGGTGATATAATGTTTGGCATGACCGATTCAAGCCGTGGAGCTACTGCTTTAGCTAGAGAGAGAGTTGGGGCAATAAGAACTGCAATCAGAATTTTCTTTACCTGGTTTTAATAATAAGGTTATTGAAGCCTCAGTGAGAGTTTGAGGCAAGGCGTTCCAGAGAGTCTCAGATTATTTATATATATGTGTGTCTGCATGTGCCCACCGTTGTCTTAAATGGCTGAAGTGGTGATATCATGACCTCCTTGCATGTCTGAGTTCTGCCTGCATACATTTCTCACCAAAGCCAGCTCTCTTCTTTTATTCAAACTGTGGGAAAATGCTACAGTCTTTTTTCTCACAGGTACAGTGGAAAGAGGGGAGGCGGGGGCGGTCTTTTAATGCTTTGCCTTACATACATGGTAGAGTGCGGAGAACATGCAACATTCAACTGCAAACTACAGTCCTGCACAAGTCTTGATGGTTGCAGGAAAATTATATTTTTAAAAAAGAAAACATAAACCTATACTAATGCCATGGCAGAGATATTGGTTGATATCCTGTGTTACAAAGGACATGTCCTTGAACATACATGCACTCTCATGTCCACACAGAAAACCCCAGTTTTGCGTCTTGTGACACTACTGTTGTTTCACTCTCTCCTTCATTCTTAGACAAGGTGATCAGGCACCGAGCATGCAGTTTAAAGGACACGGCCCATGCTATATTTGCTGCCGAGCTGGATCCCGAGTTTGACCGCATGTGTGAAGAGATCAAGGAGGCTCGCAGGAAGAGGGGTAAGAACATCATTTAAACTAAGCAAAATGGAAAAAACGTTAACAAAACATGAAAAAATTTGCAGACCTAAACGGGTCGTAAATGAGCAGTTTGCTGCTTGTGAAAAGCACGGTTTTACAAGATTATAAATTTTAATAACTGCGATTACCTGATAAATCCTTGATTTTTTTTTTTGTTATGTTATTGATTCAGCAGACTACTCTTGAAGCCAAAAAACACAACACCATTTGTTTATTTAAATATACAAGCATTTTGGTAGAATACTCATTCAGTTGAATGATGAGCCTGAGCCAGTCCGTGTTGGCTGTGTTGTTCTCAGTTTAGGCTCTCCCCCTCTCTCTTTTGTTGAAATGCTTTGACAGATTATTTCAGAGAATGGAAACCTGCTTTTAGGAAGAAAAATCTGTAGGGTAGCCCAGTAGTACTTGATGGAGCAGTCAGTTTTTAGTGCAGAGTATGTGGCGCAGAAAGGAGTGATGCCCGAGGCTCCACTGTTCCAGACAGTACCTTCTGTGCTAGCTGTCTGCCTGGTGCTCTGCATCTGTACACTCACCAAACAGCCCCAAGCAGTGGCGAGTGGACTTAAGTTAAATCTAAATCAGGCTTATGCACATAGAAACACACATTTACAATGTAGTTAAATGATACATTTAAGCTCTTAAGTATTGGATTTTATGTAAGTTGTCAAATATTGGAGCACAAAGGCATGTAATCATATGCAAATATTCCTGTTGCCATGCTTGCCCATGTGGGAATAGGCTAATTAACACACTTCCTTATACTGAACACAGTACTCATATAACAGGGCTCCCACTTACCCACATAAAACGGTGTGTAAATATACTAGTTATTAAATGAATATATTTATTAATTTATGTGTCTTATCATGACTGAGGTACTGCAGGTCCAGCTGTACACTTGCCAAGATAAAACATGACTTTGTGTCTATGTACATGTGCAAGCATATGTGCAAATGTTATGCATAACCCCCCCCCCCCCCCACCCCACCCACCAGATAACATCTTTTATCTTTAAAGAAATTAGACTGTCACATACAGTATGTGGCCCAATTTTGTTCTAGTCTGAGCTGATTTGTTTTTCGGTATAATTTTTAGAAGTATTTTAAAGCTCATAAGTATATTGAAGGAACTGCGTAAGAAGACTAGATTTCTTTTTAAAAACACTATCTACAGTATGCACAGCCCTACCCCCTGAGGGCCCATTGACTTCTGACTTGAGCCAGAGAGGCTTGACTCTTCTATGTCAAGCGGGAAACTTATCAAAGAGGAAGCAATTTTCAGAAGTCACTTTGTTGCTTTTGATTTCCTCTTTTAGCAACTAAAAGCACAGGATGCTAAATGAATATTGCAGGAGCAGAAGTCAACTGCCTGAGAGGAGGAATACAGCAGTGTAAATATTTCATCTTCCAGTCAAGGTCCAGCTATAAAGCTATCAATTAGCCCAGCACTGCATGATGTCCAGTTGTAACAGTGTTCAAAACCCACAGCATCTGGGGAGAATTTTCCCCCATGACAAGATGAAAGGCACTATGATAAATTTGACAAAATACTTAAATATTACTTGATGTCAGAGTTGAAATGTCTAATTTTCAGGGGCTTGCATGTCTTAACTCCCCACTTCTGTTTTTTATTCCTGTCACACTCGAGCTCTCAGTGAAACTTATAGTCTGTGAACTAAGAGACGAGGACACAGAGATGAGCTTGTTGTTTATTTCTCCTTGTGAGAAGGAGCTTGCATTCAAGTCATCAGTCACAATGCAAATTATATTTTTATACTTTATATAGTAAGATTTGTGCTTATTGACATGTACAGGTCCCCCGCACCACATATCACAACCCTTTGGTTATCTTTTCCTGTCAGCTCACATTTTTATCATTGACTGTCCAAGTACCTTCTTTGTCGATTGGTGCTCATACATATCTATATACACACACACACACACACACACACACACACACTCTCTTGTCAACAGTATATTTCAAATTTTTTTCACATTTATAACTGCATACACACACGCACTATCATACACACTCACAAACAAAGAGAATTGTCTGTGTTTGGTAACTGATCCTCTGTGGGAACTGCAGACCACCAGATGCCAACTCAGCTGACGGCAGCGCCGGGTGCTGTGGCAACCAGAAAGCATCATACTGCAGGGGAGGAACAGGCCAGGAGCAGCACTCAGGGCGAGGCCACTGACAAACAGTGCACCACTAGTGAGTATTCAAACACAGTCTTTCAGTCCACACACACCCCCTGTTTGGGTCTACACAACCCTAACAGGAGGGGGATTAACAAAAACTACATAGTGATCATGCAAACGTGTGTGCTCCATCACACATCCACCTTCAGGTTACATGATAGTAGTGCTGAGTCCACTGCCCAGTTAGGAAATCCACACCATCCACAAGCCTCATGTTGTTAAATAATTGTTTTGGTAGACGTGTTATAAAAGCAACTTGATGGTGAAATGATCACCACTGTAGTAAATAATAATAATGCATGTACATGTGCTTTTGTGAGTAAATCAAACGCATCCCAAGTACGCTTCTACTCCACTGTTCGACTCACACGCCCTCAAACTTTGACTCTCTCTTTCTCTCTCCCTTGTTTTTTTTTTTTTTCTTTCTCTGTCGCAGCAGCAAGCAGCTGTATTGTATTACAACAGTGTACCAGATGTATGTGATGCCACACACCTGCCTGCTCACACACATGCATACACATACATTTCCCAGCAGTGGAGAAGCAACACAGTGAGCAGCCTCATTAACAGGCTGCTCTATCCTAACCACTCAGAACATGACCACGCCACAGAGCAATTACATGCCCACCTGTGGCAAACGGCAGGTGCCTAAGGTTGAACGGAGGGCCATGTATGGGCAGGGGGCAGACTAATGAGGTTGTCACCTGAACGAATCAGATGTAAGCAGGTTTTACACGCAATCCCCAAAAAAAAAGCCCTCTAACTTCCACCTGGACAAAATGTGGAGAATGAAATGGGCTAAGAGAGGTGCCTACAATGGACATGTACAGAATGTTTGTGGCATATGTGGCATGTGTAGATGTGTGGTAGAATATGCTCTGACTTAAAAAAAAAAAAAATCACCAACCTCTTCTCATTGTCTGTGCTATTCACAGATGATGCATTACCTGCTTCATACTTCATCGTCTTTCATGGAAAAGATGTGACATGATTTAATTATATAGCCTGAAGCAATATTTCATCATCAACACAGCAACATCAACCTTATAACTACAATAACAACAATATTAATGGACTGTTTGTTGTTGCCCAAGTTTAGTCTGTAGTTCAGCTGTCCAACACAAGGTGGTGCTTGCCTCTCATGTGATCACCCCTAATAGGACCCCTGCTGTGTGGGAAAACTATTCCTTCTCCAGGGGAGATGGTCCCCTTATGAGAGATGAGGGCCTCTGTTGGTCTCCATAAATACTGTAAGACCCATAGGCATGTATGAAGTCTTGAGCACACTGCTATTTATCTGTAAAAACCAGCTATATAGTAGGGGGAGGCTATATAGGCTTAACCTTATAATTTTCCCCCATAATAATACAGTCAAAAGTACACTGAAAAACTGGATCTGACCTGATTTTACAGTCTACAGTTGAAACTCCATCAAAGATTTATTCTTTAGTTAAGGGGTGGTGATGTAGAAAATATTAAACACATTTCAACATAATGCAGTGCAGTAAATCACAGTTACTAACTACAGCCTAAATTGCTATAGAGCTTATTCAACATCTCTGACACCCTGTCAGCAGAACTGAACTTGAAAAGATCCACAAATGTATGATTTACAGCTGTGGTATTTAATTGGATTACATATTGCACAGGAGTACCTGATGAACTCATGTCTCAGTGTATATTATCATTGCATATTTTTTAGAGCTACAGTTATTTGTAGTATTGATTTAATTTTTTGCTTATTAAGTAATCATAACTACTTATTCATATATTTGTAATCTTGTGAAACAATTAAAAGCAAACTAAACTATATTTTTTGATTGACTGTTTACTGATAAAAATTCTTAATTATTTTTCTATTAATCAGCTAATTAATCAGATGTTTAAACTAGACTTCTTCTCTGATGGTGGACCTCTATATGCTACTTTTAGCTGCAGTCTTTATCTACAAAGCCAAATGTCACAGTTGCAGACCACCAATTTAGAAACTCTTGGGAGAGTTATTATCAGCCTCCACCAGAGGCTTAATTAATTAGGCTAACTCAGGTGATTAATTTGTGACATCGGCAGCCAGTTCTCACCTGGAGCACCTCAGCAAGGCAGCTATTACACTAATTGATCACAGAGTCAGGATCTTGAGATACGACACAACCCTCGCAGCTGAAGCGCAGTGCATCTGCCGGAAGAGATGCCAATTTCTTTGCCGATACTGAAGAAATAATCAGTTCATGAAATTGCACCCAATGCTGCCAGGTCATTTCGGGGGTGTTGACTTTCTTTTCTTCCTTTTGTGCAAGGTTAGGACAGTTGAAGGTTAAAGTTATCCTAGATCATTACCTGCAGGGGGAAGCCTATCTGGAGCTGGTTTGGTATCTGCAGTTCTATAGGGCTTTTATCTGGGCCACCACTCCCTCCCTCCGTCCATCCCTGTATTCAGTTTGCCCAGAGCTGAGAATTGCCTGTGACATTCAGATATAACAGAGAGTGGTGGCAGGGATGAGATGCAGCATTTGGAATTGTGGAGAAAGTTACGCAAAAAGCTTTTTGAAAGCTAAGGATATTTCTGAATCAGGTGTAAAAAGCAGTTGCCGAGGATAAGCCCAGTTGTTGAAATCTAGATGGCTTGGGCAGCTGCTGCCGCTGCCAGGTCAATCAGGGATAGGATGATAGGAAATCTTGCTGCTGTTAATGCACAAAAAAAACAGGAATAAGGATGTGGGTTCCATTAGCTTACAAGGATAGTTCTATCATGGTTTCTGTGCCTCCCTTTCCTTACAGTCAGTCTCTCTACTACCAGCCTCTCTTCTGCCGCTCTCTCACAAGAAGAGAAGAAAACCCAAGGCCCATTACTTGGGCCACAGCCCTGGGTTCATTCGTGGTGCAGCACCACAAGGATCCGGTTCATACAGAGTGCCTTCCTTTCATTCATAATTTAGTCCCCTCAGTTTATCTCATTCACTTATGACTTCTTGCTTGCTTAAATAAACTGGCTTTTTCCATGACAGTCAGCAGCAGCAGTTAGATTAACTAAATATTAATGTCTGATTATCCACTTTGGGATAAACCTTTCTCAATCTTTTTTTTGGCTTGGTTCACCAGTGTTTTTCCACTAGTAGTTGACAAGATTGTCCTTATTCAACTGCTGACTGTTTGTGGAAGAAAAGAATAACGATGCAGGCACTGCATAATGTGTCCTCTGCGTCACTCAATAGCATGCCCAAGGCAACAGCCACCAGGCTGCATTCATGTAGATGGAACACTGCTGTGTCTTGCCTCTCCCCTGCCTTGCATCTCACATCACAGTAAACAGACAGCTCTTCTCTCCCCATTGCCAATGTCAATCCATCACGAGGCCTTGATGGGATATTTAAAGTCATAATAAACACCCCTGCTTCCTTTTTACTTCAGGCTGAAGTAGTTACTGCATAAAAGGGTGGCCTGGATTTTGGTTCAGGACAAAAGAACAACAGGCACACAGCCTGTGACATGATGTTATGGTCACAGTGCACAAGGAAATGGGTTAATAGGAAGACACTTTTTATTAAAGAAACACAAAGCACTGTTGAAGACAGTTCTATTAACTGGATTTTCTCTTATGTGCCTCCTCTGCTTACAAGGATGTTGGACTTGCTGCACTTACTGAAGGAAGAAGTTTTACCTTGAAGCCAGTGTGTTTTGAATGCTAACCAATGTCTATAATATTTCCGAAATATTTGCTTTAACAGCTACAGATCAGTTGTAGCCTTGGATGCTTTTCTAGAGCACTACTCTACAAGAGAAACATATGTCATGTTTCTTTGAATTGAAAGTAAAGTGACATGGAAACACAGGTGGCCAGTTTATATCATGTGCAAGCTGCTCTTTCAACCAAAATGATGTGAAATCTTTAAAGTCCTGGAAAGGTTAAATTTCCATTTCTTTCTTTGCAGACCCCCTTTTCTGTGCTTTTGTTTTCTGCTCCTTTAACCCGATCCCTTCTTCAAAATTCTTTCCACTTTTCTTCCTCCTTCATCTCATCTCATCTCAAGTTTGAAAATGGAAATGTGATTGAATTCAGTCCTGTAGTTGATCCTGCCTTGTTTTGGATTTAGAAAATGCAAAGCAGGTTTTTTCTTCAAATCAAATTTTAAATATGTGTCTTTGCAATAATAGGATTACATTATTCAAACTGTAAAAATGATTGAAAATAAATTCTCTATAAGTCATCATAAATTCCACAATTCAGTTTATACTGGATTCTTACCAGCATCTGGTACAGACTTCAGGTGATAAATGGCACCTTGTTCTGTGGATGCAATATTTCTGAAGCTTCCTAAGGGCTAAAATTAGAACATGCTAGTGGTCAACAGCAGAAAACAAAGCATCTTGCCTGAAACCGAGATGGTGGTGATGTTATCATTAGTTATTAGAACTGGACACTGATTCTCTCCAAGCTGCTTCTCAGCTACCATGCAAAAGCAATCTTGAGTTGCACACCTTGCGGTACACACTAATAAAATCCATGCAAAGCCCTAAGAGTATAAGCGCAGAGCATAAGCTGCCATTTTGTGGGCACAGATGCCTCTTGGATCATTGTGGCATCAAGCGTGAAATGAATGTAAAATCATCCATGATGCCTCTTGCTTCCATTTATTGTTTTAGGGTGCAGATGAGCTGACATCAGTGTTAGTGTCTTTGAAGATTCATTCTGTGTCAGAGTCTATTCATTCCCAACATATCACCGTGCATCGTCATTGCTGCGTGTTAAGTGTACACAATTGAGAAGGTTGGGTGGTGATCCTTTTCACTGGATTTTAATGTCTGTTCTTTATTGCTGTGGAGGGCAGATAACTTTATATACTATTGTAAACGGCTTACATTTCTGCCTGAAAGAAATGAGCCTGGAGAGTTGCACCGGAATGATTGAGCATTGATGCTCATTGTCTCTGCATGCCCAATGACTGCAAGCTGTGCTGCCCAAGGATGTTAGAAAGGTGATGGGAAGGGAAAGAAGAGAGTGAGGGAGGGAAGCTTTGATAGCCAGACTGGAAGAGTTATAATGCAGACAATGCCCAGTTCTGATAAATCACTATTGCCTTATCAGAAGCAAGGCTTAGTGTTATACAGACGATGCCAGGATTAGGGCAAGGGTGAGCATGTTAAGTACTGCAGATGCGCAAGGTATCCATATTGAACAGTGTTCTTTAGGTAGTTTATTATTTGTTTTTTTCTGCACCTGATGTCGAAGCTTTGTAAAGCTTAGAAGGCTCCATTCAGTTTCTAAAAGCTGAAATTTCTGCTGATTGAGTAATCAGATGGTTGGACCTTGTGTGACATATTTATTGTTTTGAGATTGTTTTTTTATTCTAGGAGTAATCTGTCCATCACAAATCTTATTCAGAAGCTTCCATGGGTAGTACACAGGTTTTCGATTTTCACAAAGGATTGACTGGCCTGCCATTCCATTTAAAGTGGATCTGGTCCTGTGCTTTCTATGATAAAGACACTCTTTTTGGCTGGGCTGCAGCAGTGGAGCCAGCACTACAACCGCAATTGTCTGTGACTGACTGACTGACTGAAGTTACACCATTGGTTGGCCGAAGCTAAGTATCCCAGATTTCATTTCGCACCAACCGACAGCAATGCAATGGCCGAGATTAAGCTGTTGTAATTTTCCCCGTAGGACATCTAATATGTCACTTTATTAAGTTTTAATATTTTCTCAGGGGAGAAAGTAACCATTGAGACACCCCGTATGTGGTCAGTTTATCCAAATAACACCTGTTCGATAAGAAAGGATCTGTGCCCCTTTGCCGGTGTAACTTCCTGTCAATTTCTACGTTACATGTGTCTAGTGTCTTTTACAAATAAAGCACTTCCGTGTTCATGGTAAATAAAATAAAAGCAATATAACAAATACATTTACAAACTTTACACACATGAAACACACTATTGAGGTCATTTACACTTAGCCTGGATGATTAACTTGATAGTTAGTGCATTAAAACTATTTTTCAGGTTGTGGGTAAATGAAATAATATATAAAACATAAAAAATAGCCCAAATCTGAATTCAGCCCTTCTTACAACAGCACCATATAGTCTACACCCAAAATCTGGTGTAATGTATTTTAAGTATTAATGTTTTTCTTATGTGTACAGCACCTTGAGTTACAGCTACTGTATGAAAAGTGCTATACAAATAAATAAACCTACATAAAAACAAACAGCCTAAAAATGCTCGATGTCCATGTCTGATGGCAACCAGTACAAATGAAAAGCCCTCTTTCATACATGGTCCAGCCACATACTAGGTTTTGACCTAGTCTTTTTTCTCTGTTTGTCTCCAACATTAAAGAGCAGGCCAGCATCTCAGCATTTAGGCTGTACTACAGACAGAAAATTATACAAGGTCTCCTGGGCTTTTACTCTCATTGTTTTTACCATAGTGCAGTCGATTAGCCAATTTCAGTAAACATCAGAAGCTAGTAAAAACCAAGCAGCCTAATGGGGTGTATTCCCTCTCTCTGCCTGGTTCTGATAAGTTGTAATTGACTGGAACAATTGCAAAAACATGATGCATTAGTGCTTGATTAGTTGGAATGACTTATGGATTTGCTGGTGAGATCCAAATTATCATTTGGACTTTGTGCACCACTCAAACCAAGCTTGATGGAAGGTGAACTATCTGAATTATCTGTTCCCCATGAAGATCTACCTTTCTCATAACATAGTCACCTTGTGTATTATGTTTTGATTTGAATGCAGTGATGTGTTGAAGATTCAGTAACTGGTTGGATAATTTAGAATATATTAGACTCCATATTCTAAGAATATCACCAGAGACATCACTAAACCCATTTTTCTTTCAGATTCTTGACCTTTTTATGGGTGTTTTTATTCTTTGTTAATCATTTTGGGGATTGTATGCTTTACAAAAATCTTCACTTGAGTTGTTTTGGTTTTGCTCTTGTGGGTATTGAGACTGATACCTGAGACTGGAGTACATTCACTATTGAATATCTTGTTTCCCAGAATAATAAATAAGCTAATGTCTACATGTTCTAGGGAGCAGATTAACTTTCGTAAACACACATTCAACAATCTATGCTCACATCTCAGGGGACTCTTTGAGAGAGGGCCACATTAAGCGACATGAGTCACATTAGACCACCATAAGAATAGGAACGTGCAACTACTGGGTTTTTAATTACATCAAATTACTCCTAGAATCGCTCTTATCCAGGCTAATCACCACATCTCCATTAAACCCAGAGATGAGATGCATTTTCTCTCACACAGAGCTGCCCCTTACCAGCTAACCACTCATTAAGACATGTCATGAGTCAAGGGGAGTTATGTAACTCATCAGCTTAAGTCAGACCTCTGTGTTTCATTGTTATTTATCATACCATCTTATTTGTGCCAAGCCAGTTACTAATGGCCCCACGTTCATAGGGTATTAACATGACAAATCTGAGTAAGAGCTTTTAATTGTTCTACTCTACTGTTGTTGTGGCACCATCACGGCACTCTTTGTCACAGACAAGTGGCTGTAAATTGCTCTCTCTGAGACTTTCAGCTCCCTTTCAGTTCGGATGAAGGACAGAGTTTTATGGAAATAGACATTTTGTTTAGGATATTAAGAGAGCCATGGGATTGAGTCATGTTGGTATGATTGTTTTCAATAACTTTTAATCAAGGTTGATTCTCTGTGTTTGATGCATTGTTAATCAACTCTCCACTTAGGGAGTTGATGACTGCATGACCTCTTTGTATGCATCCGTACATGGGTATCTTACAAATTTAGTGCAGTCATGGAAAATGACTTCAATGAAAATTAACATTAGGCAGTTGTTGAATTGGCATCACTCTGAGGGTATCAACCAAAATCAAGTATTATCAACCTCACAATTACAGGGCTTTTGTGTTAGGTTGTACCACATTATTATAAATTCCTGATAGTGTAGTCTATTCAGTGTTGCCCAGTCATTGTAGAATATTTAAGTATGGTAAAAACTGTTGAAGACTATTGTTTACATCTTGCTTTTAGGTCTTCATACATGGGTGTTCAGGCATAGGAACGTGAATACACATAATCAATAGAGCCGCACTAATAAAGGATTTTTAAAGCTGGTGCCGATTTTGATACTCGAGGGTTTACCAAATCTGAACATCATGTCAGCCGATATTAATTTATTAACTGAGACAAATAACATAAACATGTTTGATAAGGATGCCTTACATGTAGTTGAGTTCTGCCTGAGAGGGATGTTATGCATTTGAAAAATGAATTTGCTTTATTGTCAGAAACATAACTAACAGCAACTACAACAGCAAACTTCACTGGAATTATCATTACTATTGCTATTGTTAATTATAATTTACTAATAAGCAAGGGCACTTCTTTATAGACAAAACAAATTATATGATAGCTAAATGAATTTTTGATAGTTACAGCTGCCTGTCATACATGACTTCTTAATTTTTCATGTCTGTTTCATGTATGTATTTATCCAGTGTATCCAGTTACCAGCATGTCAACAGATTTAAAATGCTGATTTAAAAACATGCGATCTTTAATGATGCAGTATGTAAACTGAGCAAGTAATTTATTTCACATGTAAATGAGGACATTACCATGAAGACACGAAACAGTCCCCCAAACGCAGACTTGGTTCTGCTTTGCAGTGGGAAGCTCAACCGTGATGCTTTCAAACAACTCACAGGGATTAGTGTGGTGCCAAAAGTGGAGTTGCAATTAGCTCAGCTGGAAAAAATATGCAATAACGCAAACATTTTTCTTTGGCTTTCCATTGCTTGAATTTCTTTTTACTCACTTACCGATTCATCTGCAATAAGCTAAAGTTTTCCCACCAATGTGATTGGCTCTAATAATCACTAATCTACACATTTTAATTTTATTACTAGTAATAATAAATCTAATTGTTGTTGTATATACGTTTTCAATGACAAATGGAAATGGTTGTAGAAATATGTAATACAATTGTGACCTTCCAGACTACCTTGAATAAGAATGGTTTTTATTGAGAATAAATGTAAGTTGTGTGAATATGAAAATGACCACCTTCAATCATGTAGTTTTTATTGAAGCACAATGCCAACACGAGAGCAAAGAAATACCAGTAACAGCTTTCCTGGAAATTATAAAGAAAGCCCACAGGTGGATACAGGTATAGCAGCAGGGTATGAGTGCACAAGCAGTGCAAATGGCAGTTAGGTATGAACTCAGTTTGACACCTTAAATAGACCATTCAGCTAAGTAATGGTAATGCAAGAACTCAGCTGACGAAATAGAAGATCAAGAGCACAGTACCGCTCGAATTGCCTGTCTGATGTAGCAGACTCACTTCATTTCAGCTAGACTACTTACATGCTCAATGAGAACATTTATATTGAAAATAAATGTTAATATAGTTTTTTACTTTGGTTCCTGGTGCTGTTTTGATGATTGCTTGCAGGCAGAATTGTTGAATCAGCCAAAGCATGAGTTGGGAGCAATCAATAGTAAAAATCCAACACCACATCAACCATGTCCAGCACCAGCTACATCATGGGCCAGTTTCAGTTTGCATTGGCCTTTGTCTTGATACTGTCTGGGAAAATTGCCATTAGTTAGTGGAGAGCCTACAATACAACCAAACCTTTATGCCATTTTTCTCTCAAGGAGATGCAAAACAATGTAAAATATTAAACGTGTATGTCAGATTCATCAGATACCAAGAGAAATATGATCTATTGAAGATAAAGTAGAGCAAAATTTATTCATGTGCAGAAACTCAAAAACGATATTCTGAATGAGGGAGCTGCTAATTTTGAAGCTGATTCAGGATCCAATGTAGGCATTCCTTTTCAGTCCTCATTTGTGAGTCCGCCAGTCCATCTGATGTGCTGCAGTAACTAGTAATTTGGTATGACATTATGACATCATGCATGTGCCTGAAAGAGATCTAATTCTTATTTAATTTTCCACCACATAAAAAGTCAATGAATCTTAAGGGGAAAAAAATGATCCAGTAAGGTGTCCATGGTAGAGTAAAGAATCCCTGTGTAAACAGTGTTTAATTTAATATCCCTTTCTGCAGAGTCCTATTATGATACAGCTGTGACGACCTGAATCGCTTAACAGACTCAAAGGGTATCTAATTAGTATCTAATCTAATCAATTTAGCAAGTGTAAGAGATCCGACAAAGTACAATGGCTGTCCCTCTGTGAATGTGGTATGCCTCTAGATCATGGCTTTTGCCAGTTGGTCAGCAGAATATAAGCAAAAATTGTAGTAACATAAGCTAAATAATAATATCCCCTATAGGCCCTCTATTGTATTTGTTTTTACACAGGCATATTTTCAATGTGGTTTTAATTAGTTTTTGAATGGTTAAATTAATATATTTCAAAGATTTGAAAGTTTCATCAATTCTAAATTTTGCAAGCTTATAATATAAGAAAATAAGATGGAGCAACATTTAAATTATGGAGAAAGTGTTGGCAGGCAATAAGCACTGCTACACAATATATCTGTGTGTGTGTGTGTGTGTGTGTGTGTGGCTTAAAACTGGATAAAAAGTCAATTTATGGTCGGCCACAACACTGACACATGCACAAAGGGGATATGATGCCATTTACAGGCAACCAAATGAAACAGATCGTTACCCTGATTAAAATTACGGATTTCTCTGGGTTTGAATCATTGTTGGAAACATTTGGGACAGAGTAAGTACACAACTAAACAAAATATATAACATAAGTCTAGTCATTTTTAGACATTATAAACACAGGAAAGTTACATATTATACCTTTCAGTGGCATGACTCAAGTTAAAAGCAATATAGAGTAAACGGGCAAGAGAAACGAGGTCTGAAACAACACTCCACGTCAATAAATCAGCGTGATACAATCAGTGTGAAAAGCGGCTCACAATAACAAAAAGCCATGTGTCTATTCTGAAACCATTGGGAATTAAGTTGGCAAACCCTACAAATTTGTGGCCTCATTACCTGTCCTGCCTCCTCCCTGTGTGACTGACAGGCCTGTACACACCAGTGTTTCCCACAGGATTTTGTGAGTCTGTGGTGGGTGGACCTCTTGGACCCTCTAGGGGGGTTCAGGGGCATGTTCACCGGACCCCATCAATCTGTTACACTTTGAGAGCAAAATTAAGAGGCTAGAGATCTATGAAGAACTTCTGTGTTCTTGTAAACAATTTTGTACTCTTGTAAACAATTTAATCATAAACACATTGTGTAGATATGAATGATAATGACACGGCAAATATAACCAACTATTTTAACTATTTTCTGACATTGTTTTGTGTTCACTAGTTAATTCTGCTGAAAACAGAAGGAGGACAAAAAAATTAGAGCTGCAATGATTAATCCATTAGTCAACAGAAAATCAATCTGCAACTATTTTGATAAACAGATAATAATAAAGGAAAAATGCTGAAAATGTATCTGTTGCAGCTTCTCAAATAGGATTTTAAGCTTTTTTGTGTCATACATAATAGTAAAAAATAACATATTTGGATTTTGGACTGTTGATCGGACAAAATGATTTGAAGACATCACCATGAGCTCTTAAGAAATTATAACCAACTATTATAACCATTATCTATCGTTGTGTTGTGTTCAGTACTTGGTTTTTGTATTTAACCTGCATGCAGCCACAGCAGGACTCCGGTGTTGGCAGCTGAGTGAAAACACGCCTGAATCATGTCACATGAACATTCACCTTCATACAAACCTGACAACAAAATAGCGAACCCCCCACGAAGTTCAACATCACCATGCTGGTACAGGACTGACTCGGATTGAAAGATGCTTTGTTGAGTAAAATTATTTATGGTTTATTATGAAACTGTGGCAGGACAAATTATGGGCAACACTGCACACAAACAAGGAGTGAGTCCTTACATTAATAGGGAAAAAGCAACTTGCTATTTAAAGAAAAAAAACAGTGAGAAAGTAGTCAGCTGGAAATGTTTTAATGTCCGGCCAACAGCCTGAACTTATGGAAAACTCAAGGTTCAAGGTTTTATAGCAAAATCCCTGTTTGTTCACATTATTAAACAAGTCCATACTTTACCCAGCAGATAGCTGTTGGACACTGTCATTCACCTGGAAGGCTCTTGTTAGGTGCAAGCCTATATTCTCCTCCACAAGGGGAGTGATAACACACATCAGTCAATATGAAATGACCGGTGCAGATCTCTTTACCCCTTTACTCCTGCTTTACAACTTGTCTATATGCATGTTTTTGCTGTGGGCAACAGACCTTCCCCCCCCAGAAGGTTTTCATACAGTCCTTTTATGTATGTGTGTATGTGGGGGGTTGTGTGTCAGGCTGACATCTGCAACAGAACTTGGAGCTGCTGGTGCATTAGGGCATATCTGTCTTCTGAGAGGAGGGCACCACAGGTACCGTCATCCCACTGGCCATTTACTGAGCAGCAGAGAGGACAGAGAAAGATAGATGCGCTGACTGAATTATGTCTTCAGTTCCTCTATCTTGTGTCTGTATTTCTTCTTTGTAGTAGTGTTGATATGCAGTCAATAGTCAGCCCTTCAATGCGTGTGACAAGGTTTGACAATTCAGATTGCCCAATGGCCCGCAATCCATTCTTTTTTTCCCAAACAAATAACATTGAGTGCCATTTTTAAAGTAGTTTGACAACTGTAGTGTAGTTGTGACAAATATTCCAAATTATGAGTTAAAGACGAGCATTGTGCCTGTTATTTGGACGTGACAATGTATTTGGTTTGAAGAAGATGAATTTATTGTTTGGCATTCTGTAAAGCAAAGTGTCAGATACGGAATCGAAATTGCTTTTCGCCCGGTGTTACTACTATGCAAGACGTTCGGCAAATTATGTTTTATAAGATATGCGAATCACAGATTTAAGATGCTTTAGATACAAGATAAGAATTCATACAAAAATCAATTGCAAATGTGAAGTAACGCAAGTATGTATTGATGTTATGAAGTTAGAGGCCATTGGCCCTTGGCAGAGATATGTTACCTGGCAAATCTGATTATCATCAGTCAAAAGTGGTTTAGAGAGCATCTCTACCCACTGCAACAGCACAATTATTACATATGGATATAATGGGAATGTATGAATTTAAAAACTGTAATTTAACTAAGATGTATTCAGACTTAAAGAATGTTTCACAACATCAAAGCAAGCTGTTTGATAAGGCTGTGTAGACCTGTATGTGGGGAAAAAATAGGGAGAGGAGGGAGTGAAGGAAGGAAATAGGAAGGGAGCGACACAGCAATTGAGTGAAGTGACTGATCTCCTTCATTTCCAGAAGCAAGGATGGGATCATTTATTGATCTGGACATTTCATTAAGTGTCAGTGCAAAGTGTCACATCAGGTGACAAACAGCTGTCTTCCTTCCATGACCCAGAGACCCTGCAGCCCTGTGTCACCATGACAGCCTTTGTGGCTTTCTTTGTCTCTTACAGTGTTTCAGATGTTGTCTGCAGTTTGCTTTTCACCCTTTCTTTTGCATACTTTCTTACTCCATTGTTCAAACTCCCAAAGCAAATGTAGTAAATACTGCTGCTCAGTTGTATCTTTCAATTAGGAGTGATATTTAGAAGTGATATTAAGACATAAAAAGCACTAATTTAAGTGAGCAAACATGGATATATAAAACGATTGTAGTTTAAAGGCTTTTATTGTGTACTCAATGTGAATTCTGAAGGGCAAGTCTTTGATATTCTCCAAAATAGACATAGACTGTAAATGTGCATGCTGTTCTGTACATATTACTCTGTGTTTCTACATAGGTGAATGTGTAAGACAGGTGCAGTCAGCACGCTTATTGGTGTATATACTTAAGTTGCACAATTTGACATAAGTGTCAAGGGTGGGAAATTGTTGGATACCTGGTTCATGATTTGAAGTTAATACATGAGATGAGATAGCCATTTGCAGTTCAGTTGCAGTTGATGTCGTCCTGATGTATAGTCTTCATTTTACCTGCACCTACGGTTAGAATTTTATATGTCGAATTTCTATGGTATTGCTTATTCAACAGAGCAAAGGCATCATATAAAAGATCATTATTTATACATAATCATCATTCACGTTATATTAGCTTTTAAAGGGGTACTTCCTTTGACTAGCATTTTGAACATGTAGAGTGGTTAATCTGTTTTTATTTTTATTATGTTTACATTTCTAGAGACACAATTTAAATTTATCATTTAGTTTAAGTTATCAGAAATTCCCATTGAATTGAAATTTGTTTTGCAGTCATAGCAGGGGATATACAGTCTTAATGTTGTGTTAATTACAGCTCAGTAGAATGATTCATATTGAGGAAAAAAATGGCTGAATCCCCAAGAAGGGATACAGTTGGGAAAATATAGTTTTCAAAGATAAGCCAGTTCATGTATATGTTCATTCATTCATTCATAACCTTTGTGTAATCTCGAGAGTCATTGAGGTTGCCCTCATTTGCAATGACATCGAGTTAACAATAGCACAATAAATTGCAATAAGATGAAACATACACACACAAATACTTAAGTACTCGGTAAATAACCAAAACATAAATACAACAAAATATATAAGCAAAACAGGATCAGAATTTAGATTCTGTATTTGGATTAGAGTTGCAAACATTGAGCCTTGTTCACAAAACTTAATTTCTCTCTTTAATAAGAAACATGCTTGTAAAGTTAAATGTGTGAAACAGATACAGACCCTTTTAATTTGTTTTTTCCCGAGTGTATTAAATGATCAATGCCAATGTCTGTGCCGGATGATGCTGATGAGCATAAGTAGACACCAGATATTGGTGGCATTGATATTTTATGCTAATTAATACTGAAGCTTCAGTGGCCCCAGAAGATTCAGTCGGGACAGTCTTATAAAGTAAATTTAACACTTCATTAAAAAGGACTTCAGCTTTGAAGTAACTCAATTAAATTAAAGTTTAGACAGTCTTGTGCCAATGCTTTTCGGTCCCCTGTGTGCTGTTGACGTACAGTATGTCTATCATCTGCCTTTTAGTAATCATTTGTCAGCGGGCAAAAAGGGATAATGGCATCTGAATTATTATACTATTGTCAGAAAAGACATATGAAAATAGACAGTTTGTCTTAATAAGAATTTTACACTAAATATTCAAGAGACTTTCAGAATGGTGGTTCCTAGGAGCTGACATTATCCCCAAACGGGTTGAACCTGCAATGCAGAACTTTTTTCTCTCCCTCCTGGCAATGAGAGTAATTACACGTATACTGTCAATATGTGCTTATGAGGTATGCTTACAGGTGAGCTTGCCATAGGGTCCACCATATCCCTAGCTGCCGTAGCCTACTCCGTCGCTACTGTCGCTCCCCTTCAGCTCTGGCAAACCAATCGTTGCCGGTTGTAAAACCGCATCATCACAGGTGCGCCAGCAAGAAAGCATGTAAAATCTTATAAAGGTGTAGATGTTTATGAAGATGTTTGTTTATTTTTAAATTCTGACACAACTCTTTACTCAAAGCTCCTCCCCGTCAGTCGTAGTTGATGAGAACAGGGAAGATCAATACTTCATTAATGTTACAAGATTGAGGCCCAAACTCCAGTCGATTCCAATGAAACAGGATGACGAGTGTGTCTGCATTCGAGCAACTGCGTACACATGAATACTTACAATACTGTATGTGTAGAAGAACATGCACGAACCCTATTGGTTACAGTAAATGACTTGACAAGGCAACAGATCAGCAATAAAGTGGGCAAAATAACAAGTCCTCGCTGTAAAATTCCTATTGTTTTGAATTGCTTTATATAAACTACACCCTGAAAAATTACTTTGACTTCACACTCATATTTGACATGTTTGACTTTTTTGAGAAACCTTTGTGGCTACTTTATATGAAATTTAACAGGGAATATGAGGACTGAAGAAGTTATTGTGTTCTTAGTTACCTCTTAGACATGGGTGACAAAAGCATAAAGTGTCTTTGTGATGTGCTGGGCCATCACTAGCGCATTGAACAGCTTCAAAAGTCCTTGACATCCATTCTACAAGTCTCTTGTTATCTACTAAAAGGATGAACACCATTATTCCAAAATATTTTGCCTCATGTGATGTTTGGATGATGGTAGTAGAGAGTATTGTCTAACACATTGGGCCAAACTCTCCCATTTATGATGTATACCAATCATAATTAGTGGATTTAACTGTTACACAGCTGTGATACAATCAAATGTTTTAAGGCTTAATGTATACATACTATTTAATGTGTCTTTACCCTTTAACCAAAGTTATACCTGATTTGCTTTGCATTCATTTATTGCCAGAAGGACTCTCTCATGTCTCACATGCTGTCCCATTTCACATTTTGTTCTCTGTCAAATTTGAAAGTCTAATATTTTTCAATTTGGAGTTTTGTTTAAGTCTTACCTGAGATCTCGGTGACTCTGAATCTCAAGTCAAATGGATTCTGCTGTGACTAATAAGCTAACAAATTCCGTATGGTTATTAAATTACAAACACATACAAAACTGTTTGTATATTCATATTTTTTTCTCTGGTATAGGTTTTCCCTTGGCCCCAAAAAATTTGTAATATATTGCCCAGCATGAATATGTCTCAATGTTGGCCCAGTGTCCTAAATGTGAATTCTTTTGAGGAGAATTAGAGAGCAAGTTGTCTCTGGAGGCGAGGAAAATGTTGCTCATTGCCATGGAAACACACGCTCCATGCCCATGCGCACACACACACACACACACACACACACACACACACACTCACTCACTCAACAGTAAGGAGGTAAGTAGGTTAGTAAACAACAGAGCATCTGTCCAGGTTTGGAGGGGTCTGTGTCAGTGTGAATTTGGAGTGATTTGGACAGACTAGCTGGTTCCCCAGACTGTGCCACTGCAAAATGTCAATACATGCCCGTGAATTTATCTGTATTTTAGACCGGACCTCAAATTATTTGTGAAACATAGGATCTAATTAAAAAAACACCAGCAGGGGTTTGTGATATCACTCGCATAACAAACATGAATTAAGTTTGTTGATTTAAGAAAAGTGGTCAGTATGTAAAACTCCTAAATGACTCACACATATAATGACGGAAGACCTAAAGGATTCAAGTAGGCATATAAAATAGCAGCCTCCTAGGTTGTTATTTAGAGCAGCTCATTAACCAGTAATATCTACATCCTATACTTTTCCTTCAAAAGAAAATCGAGCAGTGATCTGTTTTATAACTAGTGTTGTCCTGAGTACATTGTCTGAACTGCCAAAGTGGATTTTATGGTTCAAACTACTGAATGTACAGATAGCAACTGATTGCCATGTGTATGGTGTGTTTGTCATGGTTCTATTGTGAACTTATTGTATGCAACTGGTGTCTATATCCAGAGAAGTGCTCCACAGTTAAAGGCATGTACTTACTGTATGTTTAATAATGATGCAGTTTAAGTTATTGTTCCTCACATAATTAAAAGTAATAAATCCCTATCTGGAAAATCTGTCAGGATCATAATTTTAGACATACTTGTAACCATGCAGTGAAAGTTAAAGCTTTATTATTTAGCCTACTTTTTACAATGTATTTCATCTTATGCCCTAAAGTTCACAGTGCACTACTGCAGAATTGTTGCCTCAGCCAAATGCAAATTTTAAAATGTGGGCAGCCACTGAGATTTACAATGAAAAATTGGCCAGTGTGCTAGCAAATGGATATGGAAGAGCAAGTTTGGTTAAGTGTAGTGTGTATCTGCGTGGTTCGGTGGGGAGATGGGGAAGTCTGACGGCTTATGAGACAGAATTCATGGTAGATCATATTTTTATTTACCGAAAGGGGTACGTAAAACTTTAAGGTTGTTCAGTCCAATATGTTATTTCCTTTCAGCTAAAATGTAGGAAAATAACTGAAGTAGAATTTAAACTATAGCAGAATAGATTTATTACATAGATTTGTTTAACTAGCTTTGAAGGTGTGCAGTAAGAATGAGTTAATACTGAGTCCACACCTATCACACATCTGAAATAGATACACTTGTTTTTATGGGCTCGTGCATCTTGGGAGCATATAAAATTAATAAATAGCTTGCACATTATTGCATAATGCTATGGGAATGGGGTGCTTTAAAGTTTCCTCAGATGGCTCTGCTATAAACTGTATATAGAAATGTATCTGGATTATACTGACGAGGGTACCGATTCAACTGTTCTGTAGAGGGAGTGAATCTGTTTGGCTTTGTAACATTTGACAGTTATACAGCAGCACTGAAGTGGAAGCAAACCACACTAGATTTTTTTAAAAATGTGTATAGAATGATGGATTTACCCAGATTAGCATAAACATACAGTATAGTGATGCTGTTGTAAACATGTTTACGCTTCTCAATCATCTTCTGTCATTATGGACAAGAATGGCACCTAAATGTTTTAAATTATAGGTGTAACTGTTAAAACAGTATAAAAGCTGTCAGTTTTAGTTTAGGTTTTAGTCTACAGATTGTACAGAACATTTCCTCCCTTTGTCCTGTCTTCAACACTGGGTCTGTTGGTGATTCGATTACTCAATACTAGGAATTATTAAATAAAGAACTCAGTGAATCAGAGATACTGATTCGTAATTCCACCCGAAGGCATTTTCCAGAGTATGCCGCTGAATTGTCCATCAGTGTCACTGGACTGATTTATTTATTTAATACTTGCTGGTATAGCAGTTTGGAAACTCATCTCCTGGGGCTTTTTGCTCTCAGAGGCTTTATTTGTCCGTCCGTGTGCACGCCTGCAAGTGCACGTACACACGCACGCGCACACGCTGTTCTGACAAGTACGTGTAATGGCAGCTTGAAATATTTCTGCCACTACATGAATCTTGTATGGGTGAGGCACTTTTAATTATTACAAAGTGCTCTGCTTCTAGCCTTGCTTTTTTCTTTACTACTTCCCTTCTCCCCTCCCCTATCAGCATATTTCCCCTCTGTGGTTGGCTGTTCATGCTCTAACAGTTTTCATGCATTATTTAAGAGCTGACTATGACGAGTCATTTGCTGCCATTCTGTCTCACCTTTTCCTCCCTCAGGAGCTCGCTTCATAGCTCCGATGGTGATAGCAAGACCTCTCTCACTGAGTTCAGCATTGTTTGTTTTGGTTTGTGTGTGTAAAAAAAAAAAAAAAAAAAGACTGTGGAAAGTATGTATCCAGGAAGGGTTAAAAGGAAAATGAGGGTTCAGTTGAACGTTAACCCCTGTACTTTATTTTCTTTTCAGAATAACTTAAGTTTGACTTTACTCGGCTGTGTTTGATAAAAGGCATAATATACAAAAATGAATGCAAAACTTGAAGCGATATTTTTTTGTACTGGAATTCAAAAGAGCTAAGTTATGACTAATCCCTCGATATCATAAGGTGACAGTTCTAAATGAAATATTAAATTCTGAAGAGCGAATACTAACTAGTGTTCAAAGCACTATTGATGGGATAATGCCATTCAAAAATATCCAAGATGTCCAGTATGTTTTCTCTCTTTTGTCCTTGCTTTCTCCGCCCCCCCCACCCACCCTCTCCATTTTTGGTCCCCCCCTTACAACAGAGCACAGAGCAACTATCCCATGTGCTAGTCATGCCTGAGGAAGAATGAGGCTCTCTGCCTGCTCCATAAAATACCCTATGGCAGTCCCCTCCCTCCAGATCAGATTAGAGGGAACCGAAAACCAAAGCTGCATCCCACCTTAAAACTCACTCTGCCAGTATCCCCTGTACCCACTTGAGAGAGGCTCTATGACAATCTGTGGGGCATGATGGCCAGTGGACATGCTGCTGATCACTGCAGCATGCCTTGGCAGCAAGATGTGTCTCATTGTCTGTTATAACCTCCAGCTCTCCTCAGTAGGAAAGACAGTCCAGTCTCTTTAATCTTTAAGTGTCTTAAAGACCAATCTGTGGGGATATTTGTGGAATATTCATGTGCTGTCATTGTCTTGTGCATGCAGAATGCGAGTAGCTCTGGGCTTGAGAGGTATCCATCAGTCCCCTAGCATGATAACATACTTAGCCTGAGAATAGCCAGGCTAGAGATAGATAAAGATAGATACTTTTTTGAGCAGAGCAGATGTAACATGAGAGATTAATTCTTACTGACAAGAGAAAGACAGTAAGAGGCAGAAGAAGCAATAGAGGAAGTCTGGGGAAAATTACAATCCTGTGTATAAAAATGGTACATATTCTTTGTTGTCCTCTAGTTTTTGGAAGGTGCTTTCAATATACACTCTTTATTAAAACATTTTAAATCTCCTTGAAATAAGGTACAACAAGATATATATACCCAGCCATAGGTACTGCATACAAAATGTAAATTTGCTGTTTGTAACAATAATTGCACAGTATTTGCTGCTCCAGGTTTTGTGGTGTGCTGTGCTGGTGTCATCAAGAGAAAATGGTTACTAAAGAGGAGGGTCCTGAGCCCATCAGCAAGCAGGGGTTGTCTAATTATCCCCTTTTTGTTATGTGTTTTTCTGGTAGGCAAAATATAACTTTCAGTTAGTGTGTTTTTCCTCCTGCTCCTTCTCAAATGTGAACAAGTACTCAGCATAAGGTTTCATTTCCACCTTCTTCTGATGTTTGTAGAGTGTGCATAATCACATCTTCAGAGTGGAAAGACGAGCCCTGGCTGAAAGCAATGGGGAGAGGAAATTTGACAGGCAACATGCAGGCATATCATGATTTCTTGTCAGTTTGCGTAGTCATATTGTGGGGAATATGGTGCAGACACAGATGAGACAATGGAGCCATTCTGTAGTATTAAGGCAAAAGATTTATTTATAAGCAATATATATTGTACATTATGATATCTTTTGAAAAGCATGATGCAGTCCGGACCATTTAGTCCTTTGAGAATCAGGATGGCATATGTTATTGATTCTGCAAGAGATTCCACTTCGGCAGATTTACATCATTCAAATGGCCCTTGACAGAATTATAATTGCTAGGACTTTATGGATTTTAATGAGCCCACTGTGATCTAGTGGGCCTATCCACACACTTGAGCCTATCTACAGACATACATGCAAATGTGGCATCTCTTAAGTTATCTCTTCAAATAGTCAAAAGCTGTCTGATGTGATTCAACAGATGATGTACGCTATGAATGCTGTTTGAGGCCAGGCCCAAAGGTTTCCTTGGGGTTAGGGGGTGCTCACTGACGAGTCATGCTAATGCCGCTCATTGACAGATTCAAACACTTTCCTCCCTAGCAAACTGACTCGTGGTGCTCCATACGTGTTTTCTCTTTCACAGTCTTTCTACGTCTGCCCTTCTCTCTGACTTTGGTGCTTTGACCTGTATCTCAGTGTCTGCTCGGGAAAAGCAGTAAATGAAGGCAACCACATTAAAGTTTCACTGCATTTAGCATTCTTGCTTGCTTGCTGTGACATTTTTACAGCACTCTCAGAGGCTTCCGTTTTCCCCTACCTCCTAAAGCTCCAAGCACCATCTGTTGTCATTAGTGTCTTAACATTCATGATATAGCAGGGCTGTTGTCTCTGTCTGCCTCTCTTCCTTGCAATCTTTTTTGTCCACTGCATGTTACTCTTCGGGGAAGGCCAAATGTCCAGATTTGAATGGAAACAACATTTCGTCCGGTGCTTGCAAGCTACACTAGGACGCTAAGCGAGGATGGAGATATGGCCCTTCCGCTTTCAGTATTTTTTGATATAGGGAAGGAGTGAGAAAATGTATTTTATCTGCAAATTTAAATTTAAAATCTTGGGTTGCTTTCAGTTGTCTTAAATCAGAAATGCTAACTTTTTTTTTCTTTTTGTATTGCCCATTCTCATCCTCACACATGCCATTCTTCCTAGCCTCTGAGCCCTAGAGCCTAGCAGCCTTTTAAATATGTACACTTCAAATCATTTACTCAAAAAGAGGGACTTTGCCATGAAATAGAGCTTATGTTTTTTCCAGAGTGTTGCTAAAGGGTTGTTAGTATAGCTTTCTTATAAAAGTGCGAGGTATAGTTGAGGGCTGTGTGTTGACATCGAAAGGTGTAGAATGATTTTAAGTGTTGTTAAATTGGAATCAGCTGCGTGGACAGCTGGTCATTTTTATAATTTCTCTGAGTTATTGTATTAAAGAGTTGCTTGTCTGAATTAATAAGGTTTTCTCCCTATCTTTTGCTGTCTCCCCTCTCTATCACAGACCATATAAAGCGGAAGATTCGTAGGCGGCCATCATGGGGGCGGGGCATAATCCGTAAGAAGAAGATCTATAAGAAAGGAACTGAAGAGGAGGAGGATGAGCCTGAGGCAGAGGTGGAAGCGGAAGCCGCAGGGCCCAGTGACTCGTGTTTGACACAGGATGAGGAATCATCTTGTGATACCACAGGTCCCCAGCCCAATGGCCATCATCCCCATGTCCCCTCCACAGAGGAAGAGAGCTCCAATGAGCCCCCTGTTGTGGTTCCTGCTGAACCTCCAGATGCCAATGAAGCACGAGAAGAGCCAACACCTAAAGAAGAGGAGCCCACAGCCAAAGAGGCAGAGTCTGAGAACACAGAGAAACACACCGAGCTGCTTTGCCATGGTGGCGGTTCTCCACCCAAGACAGACGGGGATAGCCAAGCCAAGGAGGCTGACTTCCAGCCTCTGATTGAAACGTCCGAGTCTTCAGATGCTGAGGCCCAGCCTAAACACACAAAGGGGCTCCTGGTGTCACAAGTGGACTGTGTGAATGGGAATGAGTCAATGGACAGCCTGGACGCGCAGAGCCCCAAGAGAAGCAGTGAGGCTGAGAAAGGGACTTCCGAGAGCATGCCTGAGGGATCTGCTATGCCAGAACAGGAAGAGCACAAAGACAAAAATGAGAGCAAACCAACTCAGGAGCACCCTCCCCAGGATGGGACGACAGTAATCGAAAGCGTTGAAGAAGATCAAGATAAAGAAGGTATAGAGTTAGACTAAGATTTGAACTTTTTTAGCACTATTTGTAAATTTATTTTTCTACCTTTTGTGCTATGGTTTTTGTATGTTTTAATACCTTCAGCATTAATGTTTCGGCACTAAAAGTAAAGTGAGGATGCTAACAATGCTATAATTTTTTTTTATTTATTAATTAACTTCATGCAAAGTGCAGTAAAGAGAAAAAAACAAAATCAGATCAATATTTGGCGTGACCACGCTTTAACTTTAAAACAGCACCAGTTCTCCTCAGTACACATGTACACAGTTTTTTAAGGTACTTGGCAGGTGTGTTGTTTCGAGCATCTTGGGGAACTTGCGACAGTTCTTCTGTGGATTTGGGCTCTCAGTTGCGTCTGTCACTTCGTGTAATCCCAGACTGACATGATGTTGAGATCAGGGCTCTGTGGGAGCCATACCATCTGTTGCAGGACTCCTTGTTCTTCTATTGCTCAAGATGGTTCTTTGCGACTCTGGCTGTATGTTTGGGGTCATTGTCCTGCTGCAATATAAATTTGGGATGATCAGACCTCTCCTTGATGGTATTGCATTATGGATAAAAATGTAAACATCAAAAGGGCTGAGGTAATATATGACTGAGGTAATGGTGCTGCTAGAATATGGAGTAGCTGTCAGAGGATGTCATGATCAAACAACAAAACACAAACAAACTCTGGCTCCTTAAACAACCAACAACAACTCAGCTACTCCTCCCCTATTCTCATTACAAGCCTTTTGTTTCCATCAAAGCATTTCTTGAACACTGTTATAAATGGACAGGAAAGGGGCCAGCTGTGAAATATTGTGCACTCAGTAGCTGCTAGTAGCTTCAAATAGATTTTCTCATATAGTGTCGTATTGCATTAATCTTGTAGCCATGGCAGTTGGAATTTATTTCCTTTCAAACTATCCAGTTTGTGCTCTTGAGTGGTTCATGAGAAGGAAATAATCCAATAAAATCAAATTAAGGTGACCCAAAATACTAGGTTGTTTTTGATTTCTGTAACCCTGTTTTCATTCTTTATATCGATGTTACCCTTCCTTCCTTCCTCCCATCAATCATTCATTTTATCTCCTAATAGGGGATTCCAAAGTGAGGAAGTGCAAGAGCAGCCTGTCAGAGCAGTTGAAGGGATCTGCTGAAAGGACAGAAGAGGAGCCACATCCAGTCCCTCCTCATCCTCCAGTAGTGGTTGACCACGAGCGACTTTCGGTGAGAAATTTTTATACATGAGGTATTTTGCTCATTAGTGGTGTACCGCTACATGAAATTCTGATTGGCACTGTGGTTTTGGGGTGATAGTTTGGCAACTTTTCAGTACAGTATGGGAACCAAAGAAACATTTTCAATTTAATTTGCCAAGGTGATTAACAGCAGACGTTTAGTTTTAGTTACTTGGTTATTTTTTTGATTAGATTCAATACCAACTACTTACCTCAAATATTTATACATGAATTTATAATGTACTGTATACAGTATGCTCAATTAGTACTATATAAGCATTTATTATCCAAACTGTATAGTGTGCCCTCAGTGTTATCTAAAAATAATGTCATAAATAATATCCTTGCATTGCAAGAGGAGATGTAAGTGCCTACTGACTGGAGACTTGGGCAGGAGAGCTGACAGAGACCATCAGGGATACATACAGTATGTCTGTTTCGTAGACGGTATAGGTGGTATTTGAGGCAATTCCAGTGTGTAGACAATTTCTAGTGTTAACCTACTAGCATGGATTAAGAGTAATCTGCCCATATAGGTACAGCTATCTAAGTCATTTCTGTAAAATCATTTTAGTATGGGAGGATTGCAGTACTGTGAAATAGAAATTTCTGCTCAAAGTGCATTCCTTAAATCTGAAAATTGTGACTTTTATTCTTTGAGCACAGTTTGATAGACTGTAATTTCTATACACATTCTTTCTCAAATAGTGTTTGTTTTCAACGTGATTGTCCAACTGTGTGCTGTTTAACAGTTGTAGCGTTGTTGTGTTATTGCAGTATTTGTTTACATGGTCAGCATTTTTAATTAAAAATGCACAAAGAAATCTACTTCAGCGCTTGAAGAAACCGTCCTCTAGTCACCACATTCACTGTTGCTTAAACGATTTGTTAAGGGAAAAACCCCCATAGCAACTCTAGTGCTAAAACATTATCTAACCCACCAAGACTTTAGCTTTTTAAATCCCTAGTCTGTGCCCCATCACCAGCTTGGTCGATTCTACACGCTCATCATTATTATTCATACCATGAAGGATGTAACAGCTGGGGTGATTTAGCATTGTGCACTGACTGTGGTTTGGAGATTTAACAGGTAGTGTGATCTGTAGCAACGCAGTGATGTGGTAACGGGAAGAGAAACATTCTTAAAGGGGAAAACATTTGATGTATTCAGTTGTTTCAGCTCGTAGGAATTAGTGTTGATTTACTCTTAACTTAGCACTTAAAGAATATTGCAGCACGTTCCAAAAATGATTAAGAAAATGAATTAAGCAAAATGCATTATAGCTACAGAAAGTCTTTGAGACAGAAAACTCAAGTTATAATGTAGCCAAATATTAGTAGATTGACTTTTGAGCTATTTCATTTATAGTGCTCTTAACAAAGGATAGATATGGAGAGAAAAAATAGAGCCCCAAAAATCCCACCAGTAGATTAGAAAAAAACTTAAATATAGGTTTATTTTTTTTGCAACAGAACCAGCTGTGGTGAGCTGTCACATTTTGCAACTGACTAATTAGACTGTGATTATGAAAAAGAGGAGCTATAATCTAAAAATGTTACCAATATGCTTTTTGTTTTTGTCTTATTTAAGTTCATACGGGGTGCTTGTATAAATTTTGTTCACAGTGAGGATGAAGGGCTTTTTTGAGAGTTTTCTCCTCCCCTCTGTAAAAGAAGCAGCTGTTCATTTCTATACTCTATATTTGTCGCTTTTGAATCACATACATTAATATGCAAAAGCAGCAGATTGAATGTGTCACTGAATGTCCCTCGGTCAGAATGTGTTAGAAATGGCGCTGATGATCATACTCTGCTTAGGCCTGCTCCCTTTGAAGGCTAACCATTCGTGTTATCTTTAGTGAGCCAGCACAAGTAGCTAGACCTGTTCTCTCATTTTCTCGCTGGCGTACCCCGCCACAAGCGCTGTATGGTGCTCATCTCAGAAGCCTTCTGCACTTGGCATTAATCCATCCCTTTGTCCTCCATCCTTTCTCTTGCTTCTAAATTTAGAAAAACGGAGCTAGTATTTGTATCATTAGAAGTCTGCCATTATTTGAAGAGCAACTAGCAGATATGTTGGATGTTTTTTTGTGCAATGGGATTTAAGGTATGGAGGATGGGCAAAGTCATTCATGGGTGACCAGCTTTAAGCCTCCTCCAGATCCATAGGTCTGTTCTGGAGCTGATGTTGTCACACTGCCCTTCTCAGATGGATAACTCTTAACTTCTGACGCTTATCCCTCGTTTCCATTCCCCCCATGGTTATGCCACTGTCTCCCTTTCCTTTTCATCTTTCAACATTTTGTATCCATACTATCTGAGCGGGAAGGGGAGCCAATTACAGCGGCAGACCAATTTCACATCTCTCAATCAACAGGTGTTGTTCCTGCAACGGTATAAGGAAACAAGGTTATGACTCAAACATGAGCTTCTCTCTGCCCCGCTGGATCTGACAACTTGTCCCAGGATGTGTGTTCAAGTAACAGAGAACATGTGAAGCAGCTCTGTGGTACTTTGCACAGTCACGCTAGGGTCCCACCTAATACCCCAAGTGTAAATTGGAGCCTCGGCTCAGTGGGCTCCCTTGACAGCACTTCTGAGTGATCGGGTGGTGGCGGGGGGGGTGGGTGAAGGCTTGGTTTTAGGGCGCTCTGTGTAGTGTAATTGGTGTAAAAGAAGTGCTCTTCTGACATGCGCTTACTTCCTTCTTTCCTTCTTGCTCCGAAATGACATCCAGCTATCAAGCCATTATCTAGTGGCTTTTACCCATGTCCCGTAGGGATGATGGGGATGGCGGGGTAGGCATCGTGTCTTGCCGATCCTGACTCCATCTTTCAAATTGATTGACAGGCTTTTTAGTTGGCTTGATCTTGGTGCTTCAACTGGCTGCCCCTATGAACAGCCACACACAGCACTAATCTGGAGGTTTATTTGTTGGTAGGGGGAAGAAGGGAGATATCGTAAAGAAACAGATCGTGAAAAGAGGGGACTGTGAATAATTGCTTTTTCATCCCCGGCTTACGGAACAAATTGAATTTCCGGTGCGCAGGATGAGAGTCACCATTTAAGCAGATATTTACTGGCAGTGCTGGAACTGGCATGTTGCCTGATGTGTGTTAGGACCCACAATGAGTGGTGTACTGTTTCTTCTCTCTTCCCTTAGTCATATTCATGGATTGTAGAGGGCTGAGCTCATTATTTCTGACTTTTAACTTGATGGAAGGGACTCTGAAATCTCCCTGGAATTAAATACCATCAGAGTGTAATGAGTTTGTTCACAGTCCCTACACTCAAAGCCTGTAGGACAGAGATGGTATTATTTCAGTGTTCACACACCCCTCTCAGAGCCATGGCAGTTATTTGCTCTGATTCACTTAGTAAAATCAAGTTCTGTTATTGTCAGTTTCTCTGAAATGATGCTTGATGCTGTCTGGATCAAAATGAATTCCTCAGCATGAATAAATGGGTCCTGAGGCTTGTTTCTCTCTCTACTCAAAAGTGTCTCTCATTCTCAGCTGTTTTCTTTCATCAATAATCAGACACTTATCCACAGATGGACTGGAAGAAGTGGTGCTGACGATTGCAGATGAGAATTCAGTAACAAGAAATCCAATCTGGCCCGGCAATTTTTCCTCCATTTTACCAAGAACACAGATTATCGTCTGCTATGCTGTTTTCTTTAGCAGCTGCCTAGAAAGAGCTAGTGTTTCTAGCTGCTGGCACAGTATGGAGTCTTCTGGCTTGATGCTTAGCTATTACAGCATGTCAGGATTTCCTGTTTTAGAGAAGCCTGTCAACAGAAATGGCCCCATTTCAGTTTGTCATCTTCCTTCATTTTTAGTACTAATAACAGCGGGGGCCCCTCTGGTGAAGTAGCCATGCCACATGTCTGTTCAAAAGAGAACAGCTTAATGGTAGTGCTGGACCAGCTTTTGATCGTCAATAAAAATAGATAGTGTTTGAAGTGCTTCTTTTATTTTCATTCATTCCCACTGATGGCCTTGACAGTATAGCTATTTGCATGTAATTGCACTCACACAGTTGTGCCTCTTGGACATGCATGTAAGGGCCAGTAGTGTCAATAGCTCCCACCACATAAACATACCAGTTTTTCCTATTTCCATCATATTCTGTGGTAGTTTGCCCTTGTTCCAAGCCTTCAGGGTGATTTATTATGCCCTTTTGCAGCGCTCGCACTTCATGCGTCCCACTCAACCCTCGGCTTATTTACACTAAAGATTTATATTGTGTGGGATTGTGTACTCATGATTAGTTATACAGCACATGAAATCAGGGTCAGAAAAGGATATTTTAATGTTTGGCTTCTGTTTTGTTTACTTTGTCAAGTACAATAGTAGCCAACAGTATTGGTCTACCACTGGAAGCAAAAACATTGCCTAAGTTAAACCATAGCTGCTCAATGCCTAATCATTTCCATGACCTTGACGAATCTGAAACTTTTTCTGTGTTTAATTTTTATGTTTTTTGTTGCATTTGTTTTGAAAACATCAACTCTGCATCAGGTAGTTTTGCAGGGATGTGCGGAGGCATGTTTGGGATCATATGTGTAAAGTCAGTGCTAGGTTTTCCCTTCTTTTATTACTTGGTAATATTGGATCCAAGCTGTCTTGAATCTATAAAATATAATTTTTCTCCCCCTGTAGCCTACAGTACTTAAAAAACATACCTTTTTTGACCCCTTTTTTGACTAGAACGTTTTCTCCCCAAAACCTGTCAAATGAAAACAGAAGAGTAAAGGTTCCCTTATCATTTTTACATCTTTCATTATTCTTACCATGACCCCATACTCAATTAACCCTGATAGATAGTCATTCTCTGAAGGTATTTCTTTCTTGATTGACCAACACCTCCACATTGCCCCATTGAACGGCAGAAATTGTAACCATAGCCCTAATTTTAACCAGGAAAAAAATGTCTTAATGAGCATGGTGGGGAATGGGTGACAAAGTAGTCCCCAATCGGAAAGTATGTCACAGTCTGACAGTGATGCATGATAATTTTACTGTAATATTTAGAGTTTATTTGGCCCAAATTATAATAACATATAAAAAATCATCTTGCTGACACAGTAACATAATGTCATGGTAGCAGAGCAGGTTTTCATGTCAAATAATTACATCAGGATCCTGACACTGATGGGTAACACCAGGATGGTTCAGAGAGATTAAGTTAATGTTAAATGTTTTGCTAAGACGTTAATGCTAATGGAGAAAGACACTGTTTTATGGGCACCCATGGTAGAAAGTGCATTCAGAAGTGTGACAGTGAGATTTTTTTTTTTTTAAATTTGTGCCCGGCCCAGGAGACTAGCCCTAACTCACTAAGCTCTCCATTGATAAAACGTTACTCCTTTATTGATCATTTTCCTGGGGTGAATGTGTAACAGTTTTTTAAAATTAATTATTTAACTTAAGCTTATTTTTTTCCCATTATCTGAATGTCTGAGTCACTGATTTAAACCAGTGGCATCTAGATTCAGTGTGATATGGATATTGAAATGCATGAAGGCTTTAATTTACATACATTTGATTTACAAAAAAATATTAGACCACATATTAAAATCATAAGCAATATCATTCTTAAACAATATCTGTGGATTCATTTTATTATTTTTAATGTGCTGAGACCACAGTAATATGATATGTCATGATAGTCCCTGACCCTTAAAACACTATATATATATTGCATTACCTATATGACTGAGTCCCCTGTAAGCCACATGATTTGTTACTGCATATTTTTTATATCCGCAAATCACCGTCCGCTTGTGCCACATCCACCCTCGAGCTGCTGATGGCATTCATGGTAACAAGCAAACCAGAATCATTTATAATTTATTCTTCTGCTAGTGTTGGAGACCAAAAAAAAAATTTCAAAGTTAAAACAGGAGGAAGGGGGTGAATTGTTCTCTTAGAAGCAGATATTGGAGGCTTAATAGTGTCCCTGGTGACAGTGACTATTGGGCTTCAGATCCTTGTTTTTTTCACTCTGCTTCTGCCTAGTAACCCTTTTCTCTCACTCAATACTGAGGAAGGCCTTTCATACACAATCAAATACACATGCAGCCAGTGAGGCATCCTTCAGTGATCAAAGAGGAAGACCCTCCACTACAGCACAGTAAACTCCTTTATACATGTGTGATTGTTTACAGATAGCTTAGTTTTTAATGTTTGCATTCCACACCCACATTTTTGCACATTTCATTACTGCACAGCATAAATGATACTTTCTTACAGTATTTAGTATTTACTTATTTGTCTCCATGACATTTCACAAATGCTTAAAGAGCAGCTTAACACCAGTGAAGAATCTTGTTTTTGCTGACCACTACTGGTTGAGATTCCCACCTTGCTGCAGTGATATAGAAGTTAATTCGGGGAGTGCTTAGTATACCTTCACATCACTGTCGGTTGTGGTTACAGGTGCAACACTGTACTTGAAACTTTCAACCACAAGAGACTTGTGAAACAGGCCATTTCCACTTCATATTACTCTAAATTACTCTTTGAACATGACCTCTAAGAGGGAAACTAGCACAGCTTGCAAACAGTGTTAAATGTCACAGATGATATTTATACATTTATTGATGCGTGCTCCATAACACAAGGAATCCATGTCAACTGATGTAGCTGTTTCTTTACCTTATCATGATGAGGCCAAGAGCCCAAATTCAAGAATCTGGTATCAGAAGGGCAACATGATGAGGTTGAAAAATTTAGCTGTCTAGACCCGGTGTTGGTTTTGTCGTCTCCAAGTGATCTTAACCTGGCAAGATGAATATGGGTAAAATCAGAATACCTGCGCATCAGGGTTGCTGTTGTGCACATTTCAGCTGGTTCATAGTTCAGAGGTTAAATACCGGAGCTGCAACACTATGTGATGAAGTGTCTTGATGCACAGTTCCTAGCCTGAATCCAGTCTCATGAATCACTTCTGGCTTGTTCCTCTTATATTTTCTCATTATATACGACTATTTACTGTGTGTTATTTTGCATTCACTAAACTATCTTTGCACTCTAATGATGTTTGTGAAGTTATTTTTAAACAAATACTTTAAAAAAATGTGGTAAATGCTATTTAAATAGTGTAATTGTTCGGTCAGAATTCTGCACATATGATCAGAGGAAAACATAAAGCCAGTATTAATTATTCACTGTGTTACAATAAATCCTGGAGGTTATCTCCTTTTTATGATCAAATCCCCTCTTACAAGTAGTCTTGGCGCTAATCCAACCCCATACTCCATTATTCTCCTTTTTTACCTAAAGCATCGGTCATCCCAGGCTCTCTCAGCTCCTTCTGTGGTCTAAAGAAGCATGTGGATAGATAGAGATGTGAGTAAAGAAAGGAATGTGAGTAAAGACGGGGAGGGGGAAGATGGAGCAGGGAGTTTAGAGGGGGTGAGGTTAAATGGTCCATGTCAGTAGCAGTCTTTAACGCATGGGATTACTGCCCTTTTGTGTGCAGTGAGCTTACTCAATCACAGAGCCTGTGTAAGACACACTCACACCATTTACCCCACACTGTCACAGACATCCTGATCAAGCTGACAAAGGTTGGGTAGTACAACGCTGCAATCAGCTGGCTAACTGTAAGAGGAGAATAAATTGAGGGGATGAAGAGAGAGGGAACAGGGAAGGAAAAGACGTGAACTAGAAGCGAATGAAAAGATAAATAAATTAATAATAATAATCACTTAATTTATTCAGCACATTTCAGAAGTGAAGTGCTTTACAATAAAAACATAAGTAAATAAGATCTAAAACTTAAGATACAAACAAGATAAAGTAATTTAGATAGTTACAACAAATACCATCAGTTAAGAAAAAGCCATAAGATAAAAGTGAGTCTTAAGAAGAGATTTAAAAGAGGATACTGAGTTTGCCTCCCTGAGATCTCCAGGCAGAGAGTTTCACAGCTGAAGGGCTCGAACAACAAAGCCCTGGTTACCTGTAGTGACTAGTCAAGATTTTTGCTAACCATTAGTAGGGCCCTGCTGGAGGATCTCAAGCAGCAATCAGACTCATGGGGAGTTTACAGATATAGGCAGGAGAGACTGACCATTCAAGGCTTTAAAAACAAGCAGTAAAATCTTAAAATCAATTCTGAAACTCACAGATAACCAGTGAGGTGCAGTAAGGATTGGTGTAATGTGGTTGCCTCGCTTAGTACATGTTAAAAGCCTGGCAGCAGCATTTTGTACCAACTGCGGTGTTAGGATGTTTCACCTGCTGATGCCAGAACAAAGTGCTTTGCAACAGTCAAGTCTCGAGGAGATAAAAGCTTGGATGACCTTTTCTAAACTTGTAGAAGAAAGGAATGACCTGATCTTGGTTAGCTGTGGTCACCTGAGTGTCAAAAGACATTTCTGAGTCAAAAATGATACCTAGGTTGTGGGCCTCATTTTGAACATTATTAGATAAGACACCCAGATTAGAGGAGGGATTGTTAACACTGCTAGTGCTGGGGCCAGATGGGGTGATTATAATTATTTCTGTCATGCAACTGCAGGAAACTTTTGGACATCCAATTTTTAATTTCAGCAAGGCAGGACATAATACAAGAAATATCGGTGGTACCAATCTTTAAAGGGACATAAAATTGTGTGTCATCCGCATAGAAACGGAGATCGATGTCATGTTTACGTATGATTTGCCCCTGGGGTAGCATGTATATAGTGAATAAGATGGGGCCCAAAATAGATCCCTGGGGGACCCCACAAAAGAGAGGAACACAAGAGGAGGAGGCATCTCCAAGTATTACAGAGAAGGACCTGCTCGACAAATAGGAGATGAACCAATCCAGAGCCACATCACTGATGCCAACATAGTTCTTCAGATAGCTGATTAAAACATGTTGGTCCGCTGTGTCAAAGGCTGAGCTGAGGTCAAGTAGAATTGATCAGAGCAGTCTCAGTGCTGTGTAGGGAGCAGAAACCAGTTGAAATTTTTCAAAAATTTGATTGCTGTTCAGAAAAGACATCAGTTGAGTGGAGACAGTTTTTCCTAAAATCTTCGCTAAAAATGGCAGCTTGGAGATCAGTCTAAAATTACTTCAAGCAGAGGGATCTAGAGAGGGCATCTTTAAAGGGGGGGTAAACAGTGGCATGTTAAAAATAGGAGCAGAGTATCAGTAGACAGAGAGCAGTTAAAAATGACTAAAATATCTGGACCAACCGTCTGAAATACAGCTTTTAAAAAAAAAACAAGTGGGAATGCAGTCTGAAGTGGATTATTTCGAAAGTGCAACAGTGCGTTCCAGGAAATTGGAAGCAAAGGGGAGGAAAGTGTTGTCTGGAAAAAATGGGGTTGAAGAAGAGGTGAGGAGAGCTTCTATAAAACATTTAAATAGGCAGGAGGTGAGAAGATGCTCTATAAAGGAGAGAAGGTGCACTGTAAAGTAGTGAAATGCACTTAAAGCACAAGATGGAAAACATAATGAAAAATGGAAGGAAATGCAGTGCCAGTCGCATGAAAGGAAGGGTTGGAGCAGGGTCCTGCAGAGAATCTCACATTATTACCTACATATAAGATGGGTTATAATGATGCCAATTAAAGCTTTTATACGTGTCTTGTTAAAATTGGCATCTCATTATGGTGTGCTCTATTTGGTCCTCCTATATTACTTAAGTCTGGGCTAAAACCCACGAAACTTGAGAGCTCCCTTGACGGTAGAGCAGTAAGACTCACTGTACAAAAAGCACCAAAAGAAATATGCTCAATATAGAGCAGCTTATGGGACTTTTTTGAAGTGTATGATCATTATCATTTCTGTGAGCACCTTTTTATTTGTCGAGGGACCCACAGTAATTAGATTGGCCTGGTGGAGTTTTTATGTTGAAGGCATATTACTGGTGAATCCTCCTACACTGCCAGATTAAGTAATGGGAGTGTGAATATTTGAAAGGTATTATCTGCTCACAGTCATGTTTCCAGGCTATTGAGTTCAGCGTGATAAGCATCTGTTGGAAATCAAGCTGGAAAAATATGGAAAATGAAACTTACTCTCAGTGACGGAATACTAAAAAGATTTGAGAAAAGGTTGTTTTTTTGTGCGTTTCTTCTCCTCGTTGATTGTTTAAAATAAAGTGAATCTTTCTTCAGAATAGAAAACCTTAAAACGTTGATGTGGATATTAACATTACTACATTGTTAAAATTAATACTGTTCTACTTAAACAACAAAAAAAACAAGAAAAGACTCAAGAATGCAGACCTATGAAAAGCCTAATAATCTCCCCTGTTACTCATTATGTTTATTGTCAACAGTGTAGTGGGTAGATGAAAGAATAGTTATGCAACAGTAGCCAAATTCTCATCTGGTGGTGCTTGTAGGGAAATTTCTGGGAACCATAGTCACTGCTGCTGCCTCATAACACTTTAGCAGCCACACATGAAGCTATTACACTGAACAACTAAACATCGCTCTGTGGACCCAGGTGATGTTATGTACATAATGTTTTCAGTGTCACATTTCAAGAAATAATTTTACCTCTTTTCAATTTCATGTTGAGAGCCGTGGGGTAAAAAACTGGAATGTTTACTGTCACGGTGGATCCCAAGGGCAGCAGTGTTTTCCATAACTCCATTAGAGGTGTTTGTACTGAAAAGCAAAAAAATGTCCTAACAAAGCAAAGTATTGCACTTATGGTTCAGATCCCTGGTTCATGAGTGAAGTCTGAGTTTTTACTGAAGTTTCAGTTGATCTGAAGCTTTAGTCTAACTTTAATCAACACAAGTGTTCTGTCATTTAAACAGAAATCACTGTCAGATGGAGTAGAGCGATGCTAACCTTTTTTGCCTTTGTAATTTTTCTTTTGCTCAGTGTCATTATCTTTCAGACGTTCGCTGATGAGAGGCTTCAACAAACATCTACGCCTTATTAATCTTGACATTGCCTCGGTTTTATGTGTTTAACACATGGTCACTGTCTTTCACATACACACACACACATGCACACACCATTTAATTTCTGTTTGCCTTGTGTCATTGATGGTAACTTTAATTATTGCGCCTTTGCTGTCTGAGTCCATGCATTCTGATGAGCTCTGTGTTTAAATAGAC